>NW_004797521.1:722815-725158 GCF_000002075.1 Aplysia californica | reverse complement strand
GGACGGGGAGGAGGGAGGAGGGGGGAGGGGGGAGCAAGGGAGTCCAGGGGAGTTGGAAGGACGTTGCATGATGCACTATACACAGACATCTTGGTCTCAGGAAAGTACGTCTGGTTATATCTATAATATCTATATCTGTAAATATACTCATGGAGAAAGAAAGTATGCTTAGAAATCAAATATTGTACTTGAAAACATATTTCTCTTCGAGAGTCTATTTCTTTTCTAGAAGACACACATATCAAGGAAGACATCATGAGCATAAACAATTTTCGTTGAAGTGCTCATTTTTTGCACAAAAATATCCATCACAAGTTGAGGCCCCCAATTTCCAAATTCACAAAATCAGCACTGCCTGTGGCCTCCTACTGCAATTATGACTGACTGACAACGTTGACGGATGGAAAAAAAGTTAATTTTTCCGACAAACTGCTCGGGGAATCTACTTCTAGTTCTTTCTAGCTATTGTTCAAGTTCGTGTAACGTTTGGTGCTGGTCTATTCTCACTGAGATTGCTCTTTATTCAGGGACATTAATTCCGCAGTGATGCAGGACGCACAATCTGTTGTGGACAACATGTACGCGATGGATGTGTCAGTCTTGTCTCTGCGTTGTGATCCAATGCCTATCACTTCTAGATCGATAATTCGTCGTTCCAGACGCCCAGACATATGCCCAGAAATGTCTAATGCTGTTTCTGAGGACGATTGAGCCTTTCAGCCACACTCACTGTGATTTTCCAGCCTAGAGCATTCTTAACGCTCGCCATTCTATCATTTTCCCGACAGATGTGGAATGTTTTAAAAGCAGACACATCACCGTATTTTACATTTTTCGGCACACTCAGACGCAAAGGAAGTGAATCTTATACTCAAATTCTAAACACGTATACAAACAGTTGCTTTATAAGGCAGTTGCATAGATTTAGAACCATGGAGTTATCGCCCTTTACAAAGAAGATTTTTAAAAACTGAAACATGCAACTTAGGAGACAACTTAGATCTACGTTACGTCAGTTTCCGTGCACAAATTTGGCGACTTTCGACCTTCAATTAATTAAGTTGTGGCATATTTTCTTTTTTCCTTGAGTAAAATATACATACGTAGGAAAGGTATGTAATATCTTTTTTTTTTAAAGTAAGACTGCAATTTTTTACGACACCGGAATTCTAACCCTGAACGTCCTTGCACCGAGGTTCATAACTAAGTGCCCCGCAGACTCTTGGTTTCCTTTGTAACGCGCGACCGACAGAGGTCGGCCGTTTACAGCACTTCAAGAAATCTATTAAATTGCAGTGTATAATATTTAGGTTTTTGATCGAAAGAGCGCTATTTGTCAATCTTCTTGGTATCGTTGTTTTTGAACTTCATTAAAATGTGGAAGACCAAATTCAAGACTGACTGAATTCAATTCTTTTTTTCGTTTATGTAACACCCGCATCTTTCTTCGCTCGATATTTTAGAAATAGCTGTCTGTATTAAGGAAATAGAAAATAAATAGAAGCAAACAAATATACAAAATCCATTCATGATGTGCTCCTTCAGTACTAAGTTTTCCCTCATTAATGGTTGAAGATGAATTGTTCTTTCCTTGGATATAACATAATTCAATTAGGAGGTGGTCTGTCTTTGCCTATCACGGATTATTTGGATCCAACGAGACAGATAGAAGTACTCGATAAAACAGACATACCCTCATGGGAATCGAACTCACGTTTTTCCTGTCCACCTGCTAAGAGCATAACCCTTTCACCGCAGACGCCAGTCCCCTAAAGACAACACTACCAAGGATAACTAGATCCTGTGTGTTCCTATCTGACAGCAGTTCAGAAAGCGATATTACACATATTACACGTGTGCAGTTTCTGTTTAGTGTTTGCAACGATACGGAGAGTGTATCAACCAGTTCCTGGCACTGAATAAGCAACAACAACAACAACAACAACAAAAAATGCACACCAGCACCATAATTATCAGTTTAAAAAAATATTTTGAACAAGTATACGTGAGGGTCTTTCTTGTACACATTGTTTTGTTTTGATTACTCAATAATGCATTATAGCGCTTGGGCATATTCCCATTAGCGTGATGCAATAAATCACTGTTTCAATTGTCCGTTTTCTTTTGCCGACTCTTTTAAACTCTTTAGTCAAAGTCAGAGGCTGAACGTATTATTTTCTGGGGAAATCAGAAAATAAAGATGCAGATGAAAATGTGTGTTAGGTTATGTGACTGTGTGCGTTTGTCTGTATGTGTGTACGAGCGTGCGTGTATTTTGTGTGTGTGTATGTGTGTGTGTGTGTGTGTGTGTGTGTTTTTTGTGTGTGTGTATTTGTGTGTGTT
>NW_004797521.1:720209-721562 GCF_000002075.1 Aplysia californica | reverse complement strand
ATATAGTGTAAAGCGCATAGAGCCTGCTGTTGAGCGGGAATATGCGCTATGCAAATGCTATCTATTATTATTATTATTATTATGAACGCACGGGACACATTTTGGTTGTTTTCACATTAGTTCATACCTCGATTTGGTTTTTGTTTTGAGAGTCAAAATTTTATACATCGGTCTATGCTTATGTTTTAAAAAATTACACTGTTAGGAAAGTTTTGATAGGTGATACCTTTCGTTCACAATTGTGTCAACTTTCATATTGTATCACAATTTACTTTAACTTTGAATCAATACTCACACTGAAAAGACAATGATGACTCCATCAATTTCAGTGCACTTTTTAAACGGCTCTTGAAAGACGATATTTTGAATTTGTTTTGTTAATCACTCAAATAGAAAAGCCAAAAATAAATAAATAGATAAATAAATACAAAAATTATGGGATCCTAGAGATCTCAGTTTTGAAAAGAAAGACAGTTCTTCACCCTCAGCCGAATAGGTTTGTATCCATAAAATTGGTCATTTTTCAATAGAATACCCGGGGCAGTATGATGTGATGTTTGATATCATTCCCAAAATGAATACGCAATTTCCTTTCAGAATGGGGAGAGTTAAAAATGTGGCATCAAAATGGAATAGACCAGTATTGATGTACAACTGTTAAAAAAGAATTCCTCAAACGAATCTCAACACAGACGTCATTTTCTTTGTCACGAGATTTAAAAAAATCTTAATTGAAAAATAAGGAAATAGGATGAAACGTCGGTAATTATCATCAAGAAAGGGCTTCAAGGGATGAATTTCCGTGCTGATGCTATTTATTGGTTGCAAATTTGTTCGCTCTTACGCTACGCTGATTAGATAATCTAGGAGAGAGAGCCCAGAATCTACGAGAATCACACAATCACACAGTCCCTTACGTGGTGAGCTAGCACGACAGCCTCTACCATGGCACGATTTTTTTGCGTTGAAAATAGTAAACGATTCGCTGAATGTGGCAGTTACTGCCACGGGTCTATAATGAGGCTTACTTTGATGTTGACATTTCAGAGAGGGGAGCAAATACTGGACCATATTTATCATGGGCTATGTGAGGTCCTGCCTGCTTTTCGTAAACTGATTTCTCACTTAAACTCTCTGCACTTTGAAGTAAGTTGAAATACTACGAGCAGGTTCAGTTCGCTCATTAATTATGTTCTTAGTTCTGTAATCTCTGGGTCGGGCAAGTAAGAACGAAAACTCAAGGGATGAATTTCCGTGCTGTTGCTATTGATTGATTGGTTGCAAATTTGTTCGCTCTTATGCCACGTTGATTAGATAATCCAGGAGAGAAAGAGAGAGGGACAGAGAGAGAGA
>NW_004797521.1:717918-719436 GCF_000002075.1 Aplysia californica | reverse complement strand
AGAGAGAGAGAGAGAGAGAGAGAGAGAGTCTGGGGTACAGTAACCCACCAGAAAGATAGAAATCTAGACCCCCCCCCTTCTTTGTGCCCTCGAAGAAAGAAGTTGAGTAACAATTTAAGAAAGGACAAATTAGTAAATAAATAAACGAATGGATAAATACATGAATAAATGTAAAACATGACTGATAAAATAAAGTTAATGAAAGTTTGTTGACAAAGAAAGAACTTCCAGTTTCTCTTTAGCCACCCCTTGTTCCTCCAAATTTAAGAAACTAACACTACTTCCCATAATTTGTCGCTTTTAAGGACAGGCGGGCTAACCCAGATTTCGGGTGTTTCCAGAAATCTTGACCTACAGCAAAAGTGGGCATTGCCCTACCTATAGGAGAAGGTTGGTTTCATTGGTGTATAGACTCTACATTTGTTTGGTTATAGAGAAAACTCTCCTTGTCTTTTAAAGAAACTGGATAAAAGGCAAAAACTTTACCTTTGATCTTTTCAGAACAGCAATTTTCGGGATAGGCCCCTAGTGCTTAAAAGCGACAAATTTAGATCGAGGACCACATTGCAATTCCCTATATTCATAACCTTTCGTTGTTAAGGGTTACAGTTAAGTGTTATTCAAACCTTCTCTGCTGAAAGCAAAGTGTTTATAGATTTTAGGACATTTCCCAAAAGATTATCCTCTTTCGGTTTAAAACAAAACGGAGGCCACTGATCACTGAACTAGATGGTTTTAACGATCACCAGGAGCAACACCTCCCTAACGCCTGCGGGGGACTCCTGGGACCATGCTGGGGCAGCGGAAATTACTTTTAAGGGGACGCAAGTCCCATTCCCCTTGGGTTGTAGAGTTATTTTCTCTTTGCCTTTCAGTGGTGGCGGGCATAGGCTAGGCTTATTTTCCTTTGTTTTTACTGCATTATCTTTTTTATGCTAGTGTGTTCCAGTTTCTGTTTTTGTTTTTGTATGCCTTCAAGGTCGCACTAAACGCAGATAGTCTTTTTTCTTTAGACTGTTAAACATTAAGCGAAGTGGTTTGACGAAAGAAAACAGGCGTCTGTGGTGTAGCGGTTATATAAGGTGCGTCGCCGTCAAGGCATAAAATCCGAATTTATTTCCCTTGTGAGGAGATTTTTTCAAGTATCTCGGTCTTTCTACTAGGATGCTGTATCCCCCTCTGCCCCGGTTGACCCTGACAGGCAGGGTCTAATCCCACCTTCTAAAGTATCTAAACTGTATCAAAGGGGACGTAAAATACCTATATTTTAAGAGTTATTAGGATAACCAATGAAAGCAGGTTATGTCCAAAGTTTAGAACCCATTTAGAAGGGTTGTACTTTTCTTAGATCTGCTGTGGGTCAAATACGCTTGGTCATCTGATGAGGTATCTATTCATATTTTGTCCTTGCTCTTCTTTTTGCTCCTGGTCTTGCTTTTGCTCTTGTTCCTGTTGTTGCTGTTGTTGCTGTTGTTGTTGTTGTTGTTGTTGTTGTTGTTGTTATTGTTGTTGCTGCTG
>NW_004797521.1:716651-717818 GCF_000002075.1 Aplysia californica | reverse complement strand
TTCTTCTTCTTCTTCTTCTTCTTCTTCTTCTTCTTCTTCTTTTTCTTCTTCTTCTTCTTCGTTTTTCAAGTAGTTTGACGTTTCTTTTCGAACTTTTTTTTGCAATAAAACAAGATGCCTCTTGACATTCTGCTTGTACAGACTGATGTAAAAAAATTCTAAGAAAGTTTTTTTTGTCCTGTTCCCAGGTTTTTTGGTCTGTTCACCTCCCCCTTCCTTCCTGTCTTTTCTTTTACCCTTGTTCCCAGAATATACTATATGCATGTTTCTCGAGTGAACCATATACGTATATTCCCCTTGATTATAATGTTTACTCTCTTTCATAACGATGTTTCTATATCGTACCTTTGGACACTTTTCTTATAATACTGAGATGTCAGCAAAGGTCCTTCTTATATGACTGTACGACTTGTACAGTTGCAGTCTATCTGTCTTATATAATATTGTTTGTCCAATGGACAGCAACTAGAATCAGGCTGGTTCTGGTTCAAATCCCCATAGGGACTATTTTGAACCTCGGTTGTTTTGGGGAGTTTTGAAGGATTTCTTCCAATTTGGCATTGCGCAATACTCTTAAATGTCCATAGAGTATAGATAGGGACATGGACCGTATATTATGATTGTATAGTCACCACCATAGACGGTTACGACAATTTAAAAACTGTTCGAATTTCCATATCCAGAAATGGGTCAGATGTTCCGCACAAAACATCAACTATGTGCTCTTCATTGCCAAAAGGGGCTTCTTGCGCTACGACCATCGCTGACAACGACATTCTAAAACGTCTTTTCCCCAAATCCCAAAAGCGGGGTCCCTTTATTCCTTGACCGCGACCCACCCAACACCATCTTGTCTCCTTCTCTCTAAGTCCCACGAGGCCAAAAGCTAATTTCCAAGAAACTGTTTGCTTCACACCGAATTACCTAACAGACAAAACATTATCGATCCCAGAAAATCGGGCACTTGAGGGCAGATGCGTTCAGAGCAATACTTCATTGCCAGCGGGAGGAGGGGAAGTTTAAAATGAGCATCGATTCTGTCCGAGAAGAGGCTTCGTCTTTTTCTATTTCGCTCGACTGGAAGTGATTATCTGTGTACATGTATAATGCCAGGAATGTGGTGTAGCCCGGGTGATTGTCTGTTTTATAGTGTGAGATATATATATA
>NW_004797521.1:712735-715227 GCF_000002075.1 Aplysia californica | reverse complement strand
AGACAGACAGACAGACAGACAGACAGACAGACAGACACACAGACACACAGACACTCAGACACACAGACAGACAGACAGACAGACAGACAGACAGACTTCATTCGCAAACGCTATACTGGCTTCCAGGAATACAGCATTACCCTCCTCCCCTCGCAACCCAATATTGCGAATGGATGTGAACACTGCTGATAGTTCCTACTTTATTGCATTCCCAGTTTTGTCCCTATCTGTCTTATTTTTCTACAGCAGTAAAGGACCGTTATTTTCTTGATGTCCCTCTCTCAAACTCAAAATCAAACGCTAACCAAAACACATCGTTAGCCCTTTTGTATACACCACTGTCTGTCTCCGTGAATGGATTAAATAGAAATTCTGCTTTGTTGATTCTCTTGGGAAACTGTAATACAGTGACGTACATTGATACGCAAATACAAAATTAATTAAAGGGTGAATATACACAATATCGCACACTTAGACAATCCACATACCATTCGTATGTTCCCCGTGTGCAGTGGCGTTTAAAAAAATCAGGATTATGGTCTCTTTTTCAAAGACACACCTTATCTAAACGACGCCGAGTCACCGACACACGCCTGACATAGCCTCTTAATAAACTGAATAATTTCAAGCCTGAGCTAGCTAACCACTCAGCCACCAAAACCCTCCCAAAGGGCTTCGTGAACACAGTTAGGTATGTCAGTATTGTGTTGTGCTTCTGTGTATGTGACTCCGGTTCAAGACCCAGGCGAGGTCTTGTTGGACTTATCTGTAGCCCGTGTGCGGAGTTTTCATGTTGCTTCATCCACGACGCGTGTTGCAACGAGTAGTTTAAATCTACTAAGTCAGATTCGTAAATAGCAGCAATCGATTCCACGTCTTTGTGATGTAGTACAAATTTAATTAGGCTGTTCAAACATTTCAACACTGTTGGATAACTCTCGTACCATATTTCACCGGAAGTCAGTCTTGCCGACTTTTGTTTTCACCCAATACGGCAGATCTGAAGGCAGTTGTCGGGTCGATACTACCCTTGTTTACTTAAATGATGTAAGAGGAGTACTATGTTACACTGGAAATCACACGTGTGGATGGATATTCAAGTATTTGAGCGAAGCTGAGACGGAATCGAAGTACTTCTCCACTTACTATGTGAAAAGCCCTGGCATGATTCTGGGGATTAGTAAAAGACCATTATTTAACCATCGTCTCTTGTGTAATGGTTACACCATTGCCCTTACCAGCAAAGGGGCTGAGTTCGATTCCCGCTTGTGGAACTTGTTTGGGAACGAAAGCTTCACATCAGGTATCCGCGTCTTTCATATGAAATGTATCCTTCAACGTCCTGGTTAGGTGGAAAAGATAAGGTGGAAGTTATCAGTACTCTAAATGGCCTGAACCGTGCTTAAAAAGGTGTCAAACTTACACGAGATTCGATAAACACCTCAGCAGCAATCACAAGAATAATCAAACGTCTGTCTTTATTTATGAACATGGCATTTGTCGGATTTTCTGCTGGACGGAATAAAGGCAAGGATGAAAAATATATCAACACATTAGCTGTCCCCGTCGTTTTAAGCAAGAAAAATTCTGAAATTATGCAAACTGAGCCCAAAAATGTGAAATTACGCGATTCTGTTAATTTTAACAAAGAATGATAAAGGAAAATAATAAGAAATTATGCAAAAAATGATCAAATTTTGCTAAATTATGCGGGGTGCATAAAACCACGGGGACAGCATTAGGTATAATTTATCTTTCCTATCGACGCAAATTTGTCTAGATTCTAGGTAAACTCTCTTTCCTCGTGACTGTTGCGAGTTTTGGACCTTTTTTCCCCCCTTTTCGGACTGTTCATAATCAGCTCCGCACGAGAAAAAGAGGCAGTACTGTGAAGTCCTCATTAGCATAGAGAGTGTGTTTATAAAATTGCAGTTACAGCTCTGATCCACGACACCGAAGTACAAGCGTGTATTCTGTGTTAATGGGAACTGATTTGTCAAGAGTAAGTTGAAACCATTGTAGTTGCTTTTTGGTCTAGTGTGCTTTAGTTTTAGTTTTAATAGGAGTTTTACGATAGTTGCAACATAAATAGGTCATATATAAGTGTCGAGGATTAGAGGTTTTACTAAACAGTATGGCACTTCCATGGCCAAAACTGAGTCGATATTTCCATGATACTCCTACTCAATCAATCAATCTAAAGTCTAGACCGTAACACACAAAGAAAAGAAGGAGGAGAGATAAAGACGACAGATGCTTGATAGGAAAGAAGGAACAAGCCAAACAGAACATCTGCCAACCACCCACTGACTATTGTTCTTTAACGCTTCATTAGGTCATTTTTATAAGTGACTTCGACCCTACCTGTCAAGACCAGCTAGGCTGAAAGGGGTGCACCATCTCAACAGAAAGATAAAAAACTCTATAAAAACTTCTGACTTCTTCCCAGTCAGGAATCGAACTCAAGTCGTGAGGGGAGGGGGTGGGGGGAT
>NW_004797521.1:711286-712491 GCF_000002075.1 Aplysia californica | reverse complement strand
TGTGGGTGGGTAGTACATTCTACCTTTTATTTCTCCCTCAGGGAATAAAAGAGCATGAGATAATGAACTTTTAGTGATTTTAGTAAGTTACTGGGAGAACTATTCCCTTTCAAGAACAAACCAGTTTCATAAAAAAATGTGAACCAATGTACAAAAGATTTTCAAATGTACAGACAATTGAGGTAGCCAACCCGGAACCGGTACTAATACTGAGGGTAATTTGCCATTTCCAAAAAAAGTTTAATTCAGATATCTAGAATCTACATATAATCGCGAGATCATCGGTCGTGGCAAGATGGAAAAATATAAGGAGCCGGGGCGGTGGGGTGCGCTTATTCGATACCTTAGAGTATTCATGTTCTGTCATCTGCTTCCATCTCCACTTTCTGCCCCCCCCAACCCCCCTCCTTTCCCTCTGGGCTCCTGACACTTTCTACTGCTACTTCTGGCTCCTTCTTGTTGTTGCCCTTCAGTCACATCCCTGATCTTAGCTGGAGTAAGATGCAACACTTGGCCTTCTCGGATACAGACGAAAAAAATATTGGACGTAGGCATACGTGTGCATGTTGCGAACGTTAAAGATCCATTGGTGGTCATAAAATCGATCAGAGTAGATCGCCCGCTGCCCTGGCAAAATTCCAAAAAAAAATTCCTACCAAACTGAAAATGCTTAATAATGTGTCCCGCGCGCTCATAGGACCGTATGCAATTGCAAGCGCCGTAATACACTTACCAAAGAAGAACCCAACTGTCCTGTGTACGACTGCGAAAGGCCAAAACGCAACAACACACGCTGGTACGTGTACATCTGAAAGACTTAGATCTATGTCTTGACGACTGTTAGGGCTATCCATCGTAAGAAATTATGTTGTCTTTTAAAGTGGATGCACTCTGCGCGTTTGTTTGCTTTGCTTTTGTAGTTGTTTGTTTGTCTTTTATTGTAGGTTTAGAAATCGATAAGTGTTGGCATTTTTTGCAAATATGGCAGGATTGATTCAGAGTTTTGCTTTTTCGCTAAAATCTATTGGATTTTATTCACAGAAAAGTTGTATTAAAAACCTCCAGACATGAAAATTATTACATTTTATGTATCCGGTTAAGAACATTCTTCGACACACACACTCACACACACACACACACACACACACACACACACACACACACACACACACACACACATACACACACACATATGCACACACACA
>NW_004797521.1:706179-709574 GCF_000002075.1 Aplysia californica | reverse complement strand
TGTGTGTGTGTGTGTGTGTGTGTGTGTTTCTGTGTGTTTGTGTTGTGTTGATTGCGCGAGCGCGTGTGTCTGTGTGTTTTTCTCTCTCTCTCCCTCTCCGTCTCTCCCCCTCCCTCCCCTCTCTCTCTCTCTCTCTCTCTCTCTCTCTCTCTCTCATCTCTCGTTCTTTTTTTCGTTTGCCAGCCCTTTTACATATAATGGGTACCAATATTTTAATCATTTAATAGGATTTAAGAACCGTCTTATAGCCTTTTTTTCTTGCTGTTTGGTAAAAGTATGTCTGCTCATAATGTTGATCTGTATAATATTAGAGGACTAGACGTCAGCCAATGATTATTTAATTATGTGCGACATGATTACTACAATTTACATCCTTTAAAAGTCCGACAAATCGACCCTGACCGTCAGTGTGAGCCAGGCCTGTGTGAATATGTGAGGCAGCGTGGTGAGTTCAGGCGCTCGTCAAATTAATGAAAGTCAAGAAACTGGCATTTTCCTGCAGGTGTGGTTTTTTAAATCTAATTTTTGTTTTTTGGCTCAACACCTTTCATGTCATATTTCTGTGTGGAGTTTACAGAAAAACATTGATTAAAGGCATAAAAGATGTACATTTTCAGTTTCCTCAGACTAAGGAAACAACTCAGCTTTGGCGACCATTTTCTCGCTATTTTTACCTACGAAACTAGGCAACCCCCACCTCTTTCCATCGCCAATATCTCGACATGTATTCAAGATAACTGGATATTTTTTTCATCAAACGCAAGGCAAATGAACAGCCTTTAAAATGATACCAATAACTCCATATAGCCCAAAATTGTCAAGTGTCTGATTCCACCGTGTCGTGACACATATCCCAACATAAAGGCAAAGTTACTCGACACTATGTTTTCCCAAGTACCTTTCAAACGTGGGAACAGACCCACAGGACTGGATTCTGTGGTGTAGCTTTTTGGCGATATGTCGTCGAGTGCAGGAGACCTGAGTTCAATTCCTGTGTTGAAAGAATTTTTATCAAGTGTCTTGGTCTTTCTGCTGGGACGTTGTATTCCTATCAGCCTGAGTTGGTCCTGTCAAGTACAGTCAAGACCAGTCTCCTAAACGACCTAATTTTGTTTTATTGATGGAATCGTTAAAATCACCAACATTGAAAAATAAAACCTGAAACTCACAGGCTTTGTGATCAAGGCAACCCCCCCCAAAAAAAACAAAACAAAACAAAAACAAAACAACAACAACAACAACAACAACAACAACAACAACAACAACAACAACAACAACAACAACAACAACAACAACAACAACAACAAACAGCAACAACAACAACCTACACACACCCCCCCTGGAAAAAACCCAAAACCCAAAACATACAAACAAGCAAACAAAATTAAAAATTAACAATCACGTCGTATACATTACCTGGAAATTCGACTGTGTTGCTTGTTTGGAAACGCAGGATAGTTTATCTCTTGCCTTATATCAGTTTCTGATTGAATCGTTGACAAACAATCTCTATAGTTTGCTTTTCTTGTTTCTTTTTAGTTTCTTAAGATGATATATTACTGTCCCAATGAACGTCTTTTCAATGTCTGGTCGTAAATATAATTGAACAAAAATGTGAATGCGTTATTATCCCCCTAAAGCTCACTAATTGTTGGGTTTTTTTCCCCCCAATGAATGTGAGATATAAATTGATTCAAATTATAAGGTATGAAAAAAAACCCCGAGCAACAACAAAGGCAAAACAACTTTTCCTACAAATTAATGCGCATGTCATGCTTGTTTATTACAACAACAAAGATCATATTTATTTATATGTTCTCAAGACAATTGCTCTTTTAATTTTAAGTCGTAGATAAACCAGAAATTTAGAAGGAAATGAAGGAGAGGGAGGTTTGACCCTACGTCATTTAGATAACTTTAATAAGGCTACGTCTTAATCCTTTCGAAAAAGAACATCACTCTGTTGATACTTTCTCTGAAGCAGAATAACTACGCTCACAGAAAGTGACATGACTTTTAAAAAAAGAAATAGATTCTTGTCCTATGCCTTTCTTTAAAGGGGGTTTGCAATTATGTAAATCTAATTTCCTTTTTCTTTTTTTCCTCAGACAACTCGCTCATCAAATCTGAGAGGCAAATGCATTGTAGGATCCCAGGTCATCTAATGATGTTAAGGATCTCCCAGGAAACGACCCCACTATCGAAAAATACCTGCACAGGCATGTTCCATTCCCAGTGTTGTTTTACGATGAGAAGAGAGTATTCCCTCTGAGACACCGAGAACCATGGCGTGTTGACTTCAGCGAGTAGAATGGGAGGGAGTAACTAGATTTGAAGAACGAATTCACGCCTCCTACGGAGCTTCCACATCATAGGTCGACATCCCTATTCACCAAAACTTCACCCGTGCCTGAAGTGAGCAAGTCGTGATTATAAACTGTTGAGTCAACTCCACGATCAAGCTTGCAAAATGGAGTCCGAAGGTAAGATCCGCACGTATTCTTACTCCTCTCTTTGGATTGATGTTTCGAGATAGTATCTTCTTGTTTCTAATTTATGAAAACAAAATCATTTATGCAGAAATGTTTCAAATGCAGTTTACGTGTCCATTTAATGTTTATGTTTTCTTGTTGCAATCTAATCAAGATTTCGTTTGAGTGGTTACAAATTGCATACTTTAGGGTTTTTTTCACTCCGATCTTTTTGTTTCCACTCGTGGTTTCTTCGTTTTGTTTCCGCTCGTAGTTTATTCACCCCCCAGCTGCTTACCTTTGTGCCCGAATTTGTCTCGCTTTTTCTGGAAAATTCTTTCTCTGGGGCAGATATACTGACAAGAACACCAGTGTTACCAAATAAACTAACCTCTTTTCCGTCTAGTAAGACTTCAATTCCACAATTAAAAAAGAAAGATATGATATTCAAAACATAGCTTTTTCACATCTATTTTTCTAAAAAGAAAAAGGACATGTTTATTGAGTCTAGACAGATCTCTACCTTGAAAAAGATACCATTATTTTGTGTAAATTGTCGTAACAGTAGCATGTCTAAGAAGTCAGATTTGTACGACGGTCTACTAGATTAAATGGCGAAACTTGTACTGATAGAAAACTAAACGAAATGATCAGCCCAAACACTGTGATCTTCAACTAGAATATTTCTTTTGGATACAGCGGTTAACCGGATTAGCGTGGAATCACACTCAAAGTCTTACAGTTCCTTGTCTGATGCTAAGATTAAAACCCTAGAGAATGGTGAAAATATATTAGCTTCCTTGTCACTGGCTGTCTTTCTGCGTGTCAGACCTAATACGGGGTGCCCACTTCGGCTGGATCGGACCGATCGCCCGACTCGATCGCCTGAAACTGAAAACAAAGACGTTTCTTTTTGAGGCGATC
>NW_004797521.1:701722-703873 GCF_000002075.1 Aplysia californica | reverse complement strand
TCTCTCTCTTTTTTTCACTCTCTTCCTCTCTCTCTCTCTTTCTCCCCTCCCCTCCACACACACACACACACACACACACACACACACACTCATACACACACACACACACACAAAGCATTCCCCAGTACCCTCGTCAATCGGGAATCGATTAACATTTAATAGGCTTTATCACCTTTCCATGACTGCTCCCTAGGGTAATTGGCTAACTTTAATTAAGTATATAACTATACAGAGGCACACTCCTGTATTCCAACTTAATTCCAACTTCCCCTACACTACTTGTAATAGCGGAAATTAATAAAGCTTCAAGTGGTAAAGTTGCCTTACAGATATTATTGTTAAAGCAAACAATTAAGAAACACTTGTCTAATACCTTCAAAATGTGTGTTCTCCCATTATTTTCACTTCGTATTTCACGTCAAGTCACATACGATTTCGCCCCGATATTTGATCATAAGTAGCGCAATGCTTTTTTGACCGCACTATAGTTTTCTGTTTATACAACTTAAAACCCTCTCAACCAGTGTGATCTCTTAGTAAAAGTACTAATTTTTAAAAAAAATCGTGTTCTGTGCCGCCACGAACCTGTTTGAATTCCACGGAGCGAATCCCGTTGTCGCCTTTTTAAATAACCTAATATTTTGATAGAGGTGTTAATTAAACCCATACGATATGTTTTTTTACTTGTCTTGTGGAGGTAAAATAGTGTCGACACAGAACACGATTTTAAAAAATCAGTACTTTACTAACAGATCACACTGGTTGAGAGGGTTTTAAGTTGTGTAAACAGAACACTATAGTGCGGTCAAAAAAGCATTGCGCAACTTATTGTCAAATATCTCCCTATCGAACATAAAATCTCTCTCGGTGGCTGATAAGTGCTCTGGTGTGGTTTGCTCTTTCATTTCTACCAAACATCTATCGTCCTGGTCTCTCCTCTTTCTTTTTGTGTTTGTTTCTCTCTAGTAACTCCTATAATCTTCGGCACATCTTATTGTGTTACAAGTGCCGTAAAACTCTTACAAAACCTAAATAGATTCTCCAACCTTTGCAGAATGACATATCAATTTGTTCTAACTGGTGAATATTTTTAAAAACTCCTTCACTGTATTCTAGCAAATTCCTTCATAAATACTAATAAAAAATCCCAGTCGATGGTTTTTACAGATTGTTTTGTCTTTTGTACGGTATTTAGACTGCAAATTTGTCTTGATACCCCCCGGGGCGGTGCCCCTGACTGAAGTGTCTTTAGGCTATTCCCAAAGGTGGGACATTAACTTGTTCTTATGCAGTAGAATTGTAATTAATGGACTGATTCAACAATGTCATTCTCATAACTGTGCCTGAACTGCAACAGGGAACGTCATTTTCCACTACTACGTTTGTATGTTTGTCACACTCTTGTGACCCGCTATTTCCGGGGTACCTTGATAGTCGAAGCTTACTTTGTGCTGTTGAAGCTAGAGATGTGAGCAGATTAAACCTGATTCCCTGTAAGGGCTTCTCTGTTGACATCCACCTTTTGGCGCTCATATGACCTTATGCTGTTGCGAGCGCCGTAAAACCTCTACTTAAACAAAAACAAACTCCTTCACACTGTATTCTAGAAAATTCCTTAATAAATACTAATTTTAAAAAATTGCAGTCGATGGTTTCTACAGATTTTTAAAAGTTTACAGCTCGGGCAATATCGCTTTCAATAGCAAGTCTGTTATTTTTTTCTAATCGTAACATTATGCTCATTGAACGTATTTTTATGGAACCTTTAGTGCAAAAATATGTTCACTGTAAAATTAATTTTTAATAAGAAGTTTTGCCACTAAAAAGTATCATTGGATAACTCTGACGTAGCTGTATGGGTATGCATTTAATGTGTGCGAGAAGCGGGAAGTGCTGTGAACAATCCCATTTTCCGCGAGATGGAAATTTGCAGTATTTTATATAAATTTATGAAGAAAAGTTTTTTAATCGAGCCCCAGTTGTTGTGGAGAAATGTTATTAAGTTAAGACAAATTGATAAAAACTGATGCGCAAACTATGGTTGATATTGGTTCACCCGTTGAAGAGATATTTGTGGATAAGTTGAGCCACGAATTTTTGACCTCACCATAGTATGTGACAAGTTGGTTTATTCTCTCTCTCTCTCTCTCT
>NW_004797521.1:696082-698227 GCF_000002075.1 Aplysia californica | reverse complement strand
AACCCAACCCACCCCCCCCCTTTGGAAAAAAAACAACAACAAAAAATGAAAGATTTATTGACTTATGAGTGTAGCTGTTGGGCTTGTCGCCTTGACTTCAAAAGAAGTGTGAGTTCGGTTTATATTGTTTTGCCTTTATACTTACACAAGAATGATGTTTTCGAGTACCATTGCCCTGCTTTAATAAACGCCTTTCCAAAGAAACATCTGCACAAACGAACACGTCCCAACTCCCCCCCCCCCTTTTTGTGCTTTGTGCTATCATAAATTATAAGTACACTGTCAGTTGTAGAATAAACTGTCCCACAGTTTGCCACATTTTGATCGTCTAAATGCTCCACTTCCACTAATTGTTAATGTGCGCAGCTTATGAGCTTCTCTCTTGGTTTCAGATAAGAATAATACTAATACTCATGGTTGATTGGCGGGTGCTTCTGGTGTGGTTTGCTTCTTCTTTCCTATCAAAGAACTGTCGTCCTTATCTCCCCTTCTTCTTTTTTATATTTGTTACTCTCTTGTAACTCCTCTAATCTTCTGACGCTCATATGACCTTATGCAGTTGCGAGCGCCGTAAAACCTCTACTTAAACTAAACTATCCCAAACAAACAAATGCTGAGCATGTTGAAGAACCAGCAGTCGACTACCCATGAGATTTAGCAGGAGAACACGAAGAACAAGAAGGCACTCAGGCATTGTCAAAGATGTCCACTTTACTCCCCGACAAGGGGTTTTCGTCATGGATTGGTTCGTCTCTATCTCTACCTTCAGAATTTCTGGGATTTGATGTCAAACAATAAGTCAAATGAACTTCACAGGCAGGGTCGAAGTAACCCACTCCAGAATTATTTAAATACTGGCCTGGAGGGCACAAAACATTACGCTTTAGTTGTTACTAGATTTATACTTGTTTTACTCATAGAATTGTCAAAAAAGAAATGATCATTACACTGATTAGGAAATAACATTGTAGTCAGTACTTGTTCTTCTGTTTTCATTAGTTGTCCCACAAGTGCTGTCTTGTGTTGTAGTTTGTTCACCAATGTTGTCTTTTCGACAATAAAAGATGTAGATGACCGGGGTCTGTGATTTCGATTCCCATATGGGGAGGTTTTATTTTATTGAATGTCTCCGTCTTTCTGCTAGAACTTTGTACACATTTTATCCCGGGATATCCTTGGTAGGTAAAGTGAAGCAGCTTATTGTGTTGCAAGTGCCGTAAAACTCTTACTAAAACTAAAGTCGAAGCAGCCCGTCTCCTGAATGACCTAAAATGTGTCGATCGTGGCAAAACCCCCCCCAACTCATCTACAATTACGATTACACCTGCGGGTGGTTGGAGGACGCAACTGGTAGGTCCTACTCCTTTAATTTCCCTCTGTTGTTTCTGTCTGTCGGTCTGTCTTACATTTTCCCAGCACTAAATGACCGTCATTTTGTCGATGTACTTCTCATTACTTAAAACAAAACAAAACAATTATACCCTTTACAGATTCTGTTGAAACAATTTAACATTCACAACAAGTACTGTTTTTGGATTTCATGTTCAAAATGCAGTAGGTTTATATGCAACAGCCTGAAAAAACAACCACTGGTGAAAGTCAAAGATGATGCTTGATTTAGGCCCCACCCCTCCCCCCACCCCCAACAAAAACAGACAAACAAACATTAAAACCCTCAAAACACTCATACAATTTTTTACAGAAAATCATTAACAAATCAAGGTATTTTTTAAAATATTAAACCAAAGCCAGTATAAAAACTCATTCAACATTGTTACCGTACTTCTCTCGCTTTTTCTTCTTGGATATGTCATTGCAGTTTCAGTACACCAAATGATAAACAGCAACAAGTATGTTTGTTTTAACAATATGAAATGGATTCGTTATGAAACCCCAGAACAAGGATCATGGGAGCACTTCTTGATCTTGCCTCAAAGGGGAACGTAACTAACAGATACTGGATAAGCGCGTCTGCGACTCTTTTCAAGTCTACCGCAAACATCAGAGGCGCCACTTTCACAGAAACATTGATTTCCCCAGAGACTTACATTTTTCCCACACTAGACAACTCCAACAATTTACCAGAGGAAGATGCCTCATGTGGTCAACAAGTTGTAAATGTTATGACTGATTGCACTCCCCCCC
>NW_004797521.1:684466-692174 GCF_000002075.1 Aplysia californica | reverse complement strand
GATGATGATGATGATGATGATGATGATGATGATGATGATGATGATGATGATGAAGATCTACATGTGTTTTCAAGCGGCACATTAAATTATACTTGTCACAAGCCCGGTGGTCCCCTCCCTGCACCAAAAATCACAAAATCAACAACTAGGGGGCGCGTGATATTGTTCAGGTTCGCAAGCACTGGTATAGGTGTGGCAGAGATCGCGTGACCCATAATTCCCTCTAGCTAAAGTCGATGTGTTGCTGAGAGCCAAGTTAAATTTTTTAGACAGCTTTTACAGCAACAGCGTCTGTGGAGTAATGGTCCGACACTTGGACTGACACGCGAGAAACTGACGTCTGTGGTGTAGCGGCTGGGCACTGCACCGTCGCATGCATTAGATCCGAGTTCTATTCCCGAGTGGGGAGAATGTTTCTCGAGTATTTCGGTCTTCCTGCTAGAAAGTTGTTTAATAATTGTATTCCTATCATCCCAGATTTGATTTTGCTTGTTTAGTGTGGCATTACTTTGCTTAGTTTAGTTGGTTTTGTGTGGCATCGTTTTGCTTAGTTCGGCTGGTTTTAGGTGGCATCACTTTGCTTAGTTTATCTGGTTTGGTGTCCCGTCAAGACTTGCTTTTTTTGGCTGCTTTTGAGTGGGGTCACTTTGTAAAGTTGGGCTGGTTATATCAAACAGGAAAGTTTTCATTTTCAGAAATTTTAACTCTTTACCTTTATCCTAGGTTATGGTCTATTGAAAAGACCAGGCAAAACAGCATCGAAATTCTGTTATGTTATTTTGCGAAGGCTTTGGGGTCCCCTGCAAGACTATTTTCGAAGAAAACGATTAAAGAGCAAAAAATGTTGTCGTATTTTATTCAAAATATCTGAACCCTCAAAAATTTGTTTTCAGTTCGGGACGCACAAACATACAAGCAAACGCGCACCAACACTCATACGCACATGCACGCACATGGACTCACTCACACAGGGACACACTCACACATGCTTAAACGTACACCCGTATTTAATACACTCGTCCTAAAATAATTCAGTTCCCTGTTAGTTCATTGAGAACACGTTGGGTTATTATGTCTGAAAGTTTTCTTTCCTTCTTGTGTAAATATTTAAAATTATGAAAGCTCGTGTCGAAAGCATTACATCACAAGTTCTGGATCGATTGAACATAAAGGCGTGCATCGACCACACATTCTCTTTTGTTTATTAATTTTCTGTCTTTTAAATGTCTCCATATCTTATTTATTTAGCCGTATGATTGCCATTTATCGCGTTCTCTGTCTCTGTCTCAGTCTCTGTCTCTGTCTCTGTCTCTGTCTGTCTGTCTGCCTGTCTGCCTGTCTGTCTGTCTGTGTGTGTCTGCCTGTCTGTCTGTCTGTCTGTCTGTTTCTATCTTTCTTTCTTTCATTCTCTATCTCTCTGTCTCTTTCTGTCTCTTTCTGTCTGCCTGTTTCTCTCTCTCTCTCTCTCTCTCTCTCTCTCTCTCTCTCTTTCACTTACTCTCTCTCTCTTTCTCTCTCTCACACACACACTCTCTCTCATTTCTTTTTTCTCCCCTATGTCTGTCTACCAACAATCTTCACTCTAGAACAAATCCCACCGAGCGTCGTAAAACCTCTACTAAAACATTTTTTAAAGAACAAATCCCATCCGCCCCTCTCTCCTTCCATCTTTTCCAGCCTTTCCTTGTCTCTTTCTCTCTTTGTCTTACCATTTCCCTCACACGCATACATAAACTTACACACGCACACACACACACACACACACACACACACACACACAAACACACACACACACACACAGAGGCACACACACGCACATAGAGACACACACACACACTCACTCACACACACACACACACACACACACACACACACACACACACACGAACCCCTACCCCCACCCCATCCACCAACCACAACACCCAAATACACACATCCCCCTTCCACTCACACACACACACACACACACACACCTACCTCCGCCCCCACTCACACACACTCACACGGAAACCCCCCCCCCCCCAACACACACACATAGAAACACATACACTCCCCCACACACACACACACAAACACACACAAACAAACATACTTGAACCTTCACAATAGAATAGGTGAACTATGGTTTCCCCGGCGGTTCTCAAGAAGGAATCGATGCCATAGCGCTCCAACATTCGCCTCCAAATCAATTTGGGCATAAAGCAGTTTAATGGCGCGCACGTAATGCCTTTCCTGGGGATTCATAATTGGTACTTCCCGAACTCACGGGCGAGGATGAAGAGGGCGGGACAGTGGTGAAAGAACAGGAACAGGGCTGTTGTTTTATTTTTTCCCTCTTGTCGTCAGAAAAAACGGAAGGGGGCGATGTTTTCCCTTTTTTAACACCTCTCGGTTGACTTTATGAGGTTGTAGAAGTGAGGGTATTGTCTTTGGAGTAGCGCGTGTGGGCGTATGGGTTTGTCCGTCTTCCAACTCTAATTCTGCTCAAGTAATATTGTACAGAACAAAGAGTTGGAAACAAGAGACGAATATTCTCTCAGGGACAGACTTGTCAAAGGCAAGAACTGTTCCCCTCAGTAATAACAGTGTTGAGCTTCTTACACTTCGTTAATCGCGCTTCGTTATTTTTGCTTCTTTATTCTCTCACGTATAATTTTCTCAGTTAAAGCAACCCAGCTTTCCCGATTAATAAATGATGGCCACATTTTTTCCTACGACAAATGAGGAACTACGTAAGCAAAACAAAAAAAAAGAAAAAAGAAAAAAAATAATGTCTCGAAAACAAAAGAGGGACAGAACTCCGAAGATCCGCTTCCCTGCCAATATGTCGGTTTGCTTTCAATGCACTAGAGCAACATTCCATTACATTCTCATATTTCCCAAATGAATTCAGTGCAAGCTACCCCATTCCCTTGGCTCTCAAACACACTGTTTTGATGAAATCATTGCTTCCATTTCTCTGTTGTTGTTGTTGGAATTGTAGAGGGAACCGAACACATGCTAATTTTCCAATCGCTCGAAACATGGCTTGTTTTATAATCAATATGCCACACAAATCCTCAGTAACTTCTGTACTTCTCCCGAAATAACCCCCTGAAAACCTGCGTCGGCGAAAAGTAATCCCCTTCGGCAGGACCAGGCTGTACGCCCAAGAGATCACTACGTAAAATAGGGGCGTAATTCGCTCAGTTGCAATTTTGCTGTGCTCAGCTTTGGACAAATCTGGTTCGATTCCTCAAATGGGGGAATTCTTTGGCTAGGGTAGTGTTAGGAGTTTTTACGAACTTCTTACCACTTGTTTCGGTCTGATTGTATATAAAACTTAAAGTTGGACATCCTGATTCGAAAATAACCTTACAGCGCTGAAAAGGGGCGTTATAAGCCCTTGCAATCAACACCACACTACTTCGGATTCAATGAAAAAACCCCGGTAAACTGAGTTCTTTATGTCGCTGACAAAATAAAGTGAGCAGAATAAACAGTTCAATCACACGAAGTTCTCTGGAAGCTCGACGTAGTTGTTGTTTTTGCATCCATTTATACACACACGCAGGATGCCCTAGAATAAAGTGTACATTTTAAAGAAATTGACTACTCAATAACGACTGAACAGAAATAATAATTTTAGGAATCAAAGGAAAGAATAACCATTTTATTTTAAAATTATGAAATTGTCAATATAATACTCAACCAAAACTAAAACATAGCGAAAATTGGCACATGAACTGAAATCGCAAGTATGGAAAATGCTCAACGAGACGTTCTATTTCAACAGTCAGTTGTGAAAGGTTCAACACTTAATACAACAAATTAATGGAAATGAAACTCCTCACAAACACTTAACATTTTATTCTTGAATGAAATGAAAAAGTGTTTGTTGGGAACAGCTTTTTTTTTCTTCGGTCAATGGCAAATGCTCAAAATGTGCTACCTTTCCTACACACACCGCCTATCAGGTCTGGCTAAACTTGCTATCAAATTCTGGCAGGTGACGTGTGTGCTACTCTTGGGCACTCGCTTCATTTGATGCTTCGGTTCCACGAGATCTCCTGGGCGATTGGGGGGCACATTGTCCATTAAGACACCCTACGAGAAAAGAATCAAGTGGATTTAAGTGCGGGGAATGAGTCGCCCAGTTGTTCACTGTTCTCCTTTTTTATCACACAATTATGGAAATTGTCTTGCACGAAATAAGGGTTGCCGGTTGCCCCAGTTGTGTTAGAACCTCGCTTGATTAACATCCAAGCTCCCGTCTCCCCAGGAATGTTATAAACCACCTGAGAACTGACTTGTAAATGTGACTGTCACATATGAACCTGTCTTGTCTACAAAGACAAAGAACCCACTATGCCATTGCACCATGCTGTTACTCTGGGGAATTGATGTGACCTTTCAGTTACCATGTTGGGTTTCACTGAACATTAAATTGGCCAAATTATTCACTGTACAAGTAAAAGAGAGCCCCATCACTAAAACCTTACATATTGACTCATTCTTGATCTTGCCCCATCTTTATCTCTAACCAATGGCACATCCCTGGTCTGAGTCAGCGTCTTGTAACCACGGGGCTTGTTTCACGTGAACAACTTTTGGGATAAAAGAAAGAACTTTTCTTAAAACCCGAAGTTGCGAAGTGTTTATCAGTTTCATCCCTGGAGATCGCCAGCTAACCAACACACGAGGGGTGTCATTAACAAAATCAACCACCCACCTCTCATTCTGAGCATTTCGTACAAACCTTTTGCCACCTGATCGTCCTGCCTTCGTGGAGGACAGTCATCGTGGATCTGACATTTTTGAATAGTTTCTTATTGAGTTCGTTGCTTGATCTTAGCCCACCATCTGTCTTTCAGTGTTCTCTTCACACACACACCAGTGACTTGGTGTCGTACCAATACTCAATGCATGTAGTTTGAATGTATAACTCCTTGGAGAGAGCCATTCGAACACAATTTTGCTTGCTTTAGATTGAGGCAACTGCATATTCAACAGTCCTTTACAATTCCCTCTTCCATGTTCTCGATCAAACAAGGTTGTAAATCATTTTTGTGCTCATTGGTGCCCAGGGTATTTCCCTTTCTTTAATTAGATACAACTGAAATTCTTCATTTCTAAAGGTTTGTTTATTGGGATTTTGTTGTTGTTGTTGTTGTTGTCAGAATCTTTTTGTGTCGGTGTTTGGGCAAAAGAGTGAAACAGGTGTATTTCCCTATTTGTTTTAATTTTTTTTAGAAAGACATTCCACTAGTATAAAAATTTGGTATATTCTTAAACATATTTGGGGCATCCAAATTGATTTGACCATTTTGAAAAAATAGATATTTCAAATCAAAGTGCCCAATGTTCCATATTTGTTGTTCCTTCATACTCAACTGAGACGCTAGATTGAAAGAATATAATTTTATACTCTTTTCTTACAAAAGGTGGACGATGAATTTTCGGAGCTCATCTCCGAATCATTACATCATCCGAAATCTCGAGTTCCTTCAACCCGTTAAAACCCCCACAAAAAACAACAACACAACAAATGCGACAAAAAACTGCTCCAAAACTTGTTGTCTCGTTATGTTAATCCCCCCATCCCCCAAGTCAAAACCCCGGAATAGAATTTCTAATCAGCCCTCACAAATTTTTCATTCACCAAGAATAAAAATCGATACTTATCTCGGAGTTTTTACAAAGCAAGCAGCTCCGTGCGCTGCTTACCTTCTCTAGACAATATCGGCATGTCATGTGGAGTAATCGATAACTCTGTCCTAGTCCTAGGCATTGTGCCTTCGTCGATCTCGGGAATTTCCAAAGACTTGAAATGAAAAATGCCTGCCAAAACAGCATCTTGATTATTTATGGGACAAGAAGAAATGATCGAATGCGTGAACGGCTTTTCTAGCGTACGAAAAGGAAGCCGTGGTTACTCCTGCTTTTGTAAAACGGTATACGTTATTTCGTTAGGGTGGGAGATTAGGGGCATCTTTCCAGGCACTCCTCGAAAATGTGTCTTATCTGTTTATTTATTGTTTTTTTCTTTTTCTAAAGACATGAAAGAATGTGTTGTTTCTGAACACACAGCATCCATCTGTCTGTCTGCCTGTGTATCTGTCGTGATGGATATCTGTCTATCTATATATTATCTATCTAGCTGGTAATCTTCATCTATCTATCTATCTATTTTTCTATCTATCTGTCTATCTGTCTATCTATCTGTCTGTCTGTCTATCTATCTGTCTGTCTATCTATCTATCTGTCTGTCTCTCTGTCTGTCTGTCTCTCTCTATCTATCTATCTATCTGCCTGTCTATTTGTCTGTCTGTCTGTCTGTCTATCTATCCGTCTGTCTGTCTATCTGTCTGTCTGTCTGTCTGTCTGTCTGTCTGTCTGTCAGTCAGTCTGTCTGTCTATCTGTCAGTCTGTCTGTCTATCTGACTGTCTGTCTGTCGATCGGTCTGTCTGTCTGTCTATCTATCTGTCTATCTATATGTCTATCTATCTGTCTATCTGTCTATCTGTCTATCTGTCTCTCTATCTGTCTATCCATCTGTCTGTCTATCTGTCTATCTGTCTGTCTGTCTGTCTGTCTGTCTGTCTGTCTGTCTGTCTGTCTGTCTGTCTGTCTGTCTGTCTGTCTGTCTGTCTCACCCTCTTTCAAACTGTTCATTAATTTGCAACACTCTCGCCTTCCTACCATTTTTCGATTAGCATTAGTTCATGCTCCAGAAGAGTTCATTGCTTTGCAAACCTCAGCTATTAATAGGAGAGCAGGTCGTTTAATATTTCCAGTGTAACGTAATTAGTTTCTGATTTCCACTTTCCCGGCTCCCTTAAAGCCATTTCTCGGGGCTACGTCATCATCTTCGTATTATTACTATCCATCCACCTCATATACGCCTTAAGGATCAAAGTCCATCGATTTCCCGCGCGCCCCGTACCATGACGAGAGGCGACCTGGGCTCGGTTGAACCAGGAAGCCAGGAAGAAAACAAAGTAACACTTAACTTGAACGGCTGAAGGAAAAAAACAACAACCCAGAAAACAAACAATACTTTGGCTTACAGTAGTTTGAGTCAATACGTCTTAGAGCTACAATTAAATGTATTGCGAAAGGGGCATTGTGGGTCTGTGGATTTGAACGGCTTAGGTTGAAGGCGGAAGAGCAAGAAGATTCAGGCTCAGAAACGAAAGAGTCGTCTATATTAATTATGTAATGCAGATGGAATACTTTTATCACAAAATCGCAAACGCGTCATTCAGGCAAAAAAATTTTAAAAAAAATTATTTCATACTCAAGCGAAGGTCAAATGGTGTCAATGTCTTGAGAGGTACAAATAAAACTGGCGCAGTAAAATTTCCGTGTTACGCACAATGACATTTTCAGATATCAGTAAAAATATTTTCTTTCTTGCACGAACAATTTTGTTTTGTTTCTCTTTTAGCATTTAAAATGAATATTGAAATACTTAAGTGTACCATAAATTATGATTTAATGACTTGGGCAATACAACTTCTCTAGTTCAGTTCAGATTGTCGTCAGACTTGCTTACAGAGAAAATGCATATCTATCGTCAGCGAATCGAATTCAAATTCCTTTTTCTTTTTTACAGCCACAGAGGTTGGGCAAGAATATATTGAGGAAAGAACAACAACAAAGAAATAGAAATGAAAGGGAAAAAAACTGTTCTCATCTTTCCTTTCACCCCCCTCCTACAATCGT
>NW_004797521.1:681275-683504 GCF_000002075.1 Aplysia californica | reverse complement strand
GTGTGTGTGTGTGTGTGTGTGTGTGTGTGTGTGTGTGTGTGTGTGTGTGTGCATATGTGTGCCCATGCAATCTGAGATGTTCCGGTAGAGTTGGGTCGTCGTCAGCCCTTTCTAAAACACTAAGTTGATGTCGTTGTTGTCGTTGTCTTATCTTTCCTCGTAGCTTTTTCTGTTTTTATTATAATTGTTGCTGTTGTCGTTTTTGTTTTTGTTCTTGTTGCTGCTGCTGTTTCTACTGTTGCTATTGTTGCTACGGTTGCTACTGTTGCTACTGTTGCTACTGTTGCTGTTAATGTTGACAAGGCATCAATGCAGGGTCTTCGATTCAGTGCAATTCAGTGATATTTGAATTGTAATCAACTGTCCCACAGTGCAGTATGATATAGTTTGGGCTACAGGAGTGCCAAAACGTGGTTGTTTTTTGTTTTTTGTTTTTGTTTGTTGTTTTGTTTTGTTTTGGTGGGTTTTTAAAAATTAATCAAACAGAGGATAAAAACATGGTGATATCAATTGTCAAAAGAAATAGAAGTTGTAGAACACGAAACTATGGTAGCATAAACAGACCAACTTCCGGTTATTTTTTAAGGTGTTTGGCGAGTGCGTGGGTATGGTTTGCTCCTTCTTTCTTATCAAACATACATCTTCCCTTTCTCTCCATTTCGTAGTATGTTATTCTCTTGTAACACTTCAAATCTCCGTCACTTATATGACATACATGTATTGCAAATGAGGTTAAACTCGTACTTGTGGGTGGTTGGCGGGTGCTCTGGTATGGTTTTCTCCTTCTTTCCTATCAAACATATATCGTCCTGATCTCTCCTCCTTCTGTTTTATGTTTATAACTCTCTTGTAACACCTCTAATCTTTGGCACTTACATGTCCTTATTGTGTTGCAAGTGCCGTAAAACTCTTTCTAAATCTAAAACTCGTACTTAAAGTAAAACTACACTAAAAGCCATTTTCGAAATTGCGTTGAGTGTAGCAGAGAAGGACCCGAAAGCCGTGGATTATTTGTGGTAAAAAAGAAGTTTTAATATATTTATTCAGTATTCTTTTCCTTTCCTCTTGTTTTTTTTACTTCCCCGTACAGACCAGTGTCTAAAGGGGTTCGAAATAGTGCATGCAAACACGTCTTCCTCTAACAACGTTTTTACCTACACGAAAAAAAAGCTGTAAAAGCAAATTGTTTATCGATGTTGTGGATATAAGGCTCACGTTTTGCTGCTATTATGACAGTTCATTAATGTAAAAGAGACAGGGTAATCGATATGAGCCTTTTGTGGGCTCCAGCCAGCATCAATACACGTGTATTTGGATAAAATTAATGTGATTGTATAACATCATGAGTTGTAAAACTTTTCTTTATACCTTTTTAAAGGAAAAAAAAAACAACAAAGAAAGAACAAGCAAGCACAAGCAAATAAACGCACAGCAACAGAAGGGTAAAGAAAAGAAGTAATCTTTAACTGGGAGACCTAGCTCAATATTACTGTATTTCACTGTTCCATTTACGCCTCATTATATATAAAGACCGGAGTCTGTAGCGTACCGGTTAGGTGCTTTGTTGTCGCACGAAGGAGACCCGTGTTCGATTCCCGAGTGGGGAGAATTATTTTTATCGAGTACTCTGGCAGGTGGAGTCGAAGTCCGTCTCCTAAACTGTGTTGATAGGGGCGTGGAAATACCCACATTTTCTTTTTTATTTGCATGCAGCATGCAGCTAAATTAGGGTTCAAAGTGTTTTCTCTATCTATTTATTGTCCCAAGTAACGTCATATGTGTGTGTATCCATTGCTTGTCCCGATAACACACGAATTTAGTTTTGTTAATACCGTAGATGTGCGATTTTCATTTACAACTGATAAAATGAATCCTCGCTACTCTTTATGTCTCTATCACTTCCGTGAAAAAGGCCGAATGTTACAAAAGAAACACACAAACTGGCATACCAGACCACAAATCTGTGCTTCACCCATGCTTTGTGAGAAAAACCAAGTCTAATTCTTACCCGACGTTAACCCACAGTGCTGTTCTTAATAAAGCGGCTGAGGTCATTTTAGATGTTTTGATAAACAAAAAGTGCATTCATATAACGCTTATCAAAAACTGTCAAATTAGTAAATTAAAAGGAGAAAACGGAAAGAGAAACTTTGTCTAGAAACAAAAAGTACCCTTATCTATCTATCTATCTATCTATCTATCTATCTATCTATCTATCTATCTATCTAT
>NW_004797521.1:676931-680432 GCF_000002075.1 Aplysia californica | reverse complement strand
TCTCTCTCTCTCTCTTAAAATGTCATATTTCTACTTCCCTTCCTCTCTATCTATCAACACGGAGCTTGGGGTTTTTGTTTTGTCGACCCAACAGCTATACAACAAAGCCACATGTGCTGTCCTCACCCAAGGGAAAATAGGAGAATGGTTCCACACTACCGTCGGTGTACGCCAAGGTTGCCTGCTATCTCCTACCGTGTTCAACATCTTCCTTGAAGAAATCATGACTGATGCTCTTGCCAATCGTACGAGCACAGTCAGTCAGCATCGGTGGACGAATAGTTACTTCCCTCAGGTTTGCCGATGACAGTGAGGGACCGGCAGAAAATGAAGAAGAACTCGCTAGACTGGTGAAACGACTGGATGAAACATCAACCAGATACGGCATGGAAATAAGTGTTGAGAAAATAACGATGAAGAGAAATAGTGACAAATCCGTTAAAATCAAACTTAAGATCAATGGGTAACAGCTTGAAACAGTCGACCTGGTCAAGTACCTTTGTGCTATCATCAGCTAAGAAGGATCTAAGCCAGACGTCCATGCAAGATTTGCACAAACAACACGGATGTTAAAAAATATGACCAATATGGAAAGATAGAGACATCTCAGTAAATTCCAAATTCAGACTACTCCATGCCCTCGTCATATCCACCCTTCTGTATGCTTGTGAATCAAGGACCTTGACGGCAGGGCTTCAGAGGAAGATCCAAGCAGCCGAAGTAAGATGCTTTGGACTCTTTCGCATCTCATACAATGACCACGTCACAAATGATGAAGTGCACAGTGGAGTGAAACAACATATCATGGGCCATTATTTAGACTTGATGGCTATTGTGAAGCAAAGAAAACTGAATTGGTATGGCCATGTAACAAGATCGTGTGGCCTATCCAAGACCATTCTTCAGGTAACTGTGCAGGGAAGGGGAAGGGAAGGGGGGAGGGGCAAAGGGGGAGGTTGACAGAGGGCATTGCGGAGCGGACAGGGAAATCCTTCACCCAAACTCCGGAGCTCACCAAAAAAAAACGTGAAAAGTGGAGGCACTTGACGAGACTCTCTATCATGTAGCGCCCCTACGATCCTCGTGGGTTATGGGATCAGCAAGCAGTAAGATATTGAAATATAAACTCGCACAAAAAATTCAAGGAACAAAAATTAAAAGAAAGGTAACCGAAGAACAGTTTGCCCGAATTTATTCATTTTTTCAAAAAAGATACTTTCGACTCTCTAGATTAAGTGTGTACAATTTCAGATTTCAACAACAACGAAAAGTTCATGTAAAATGAGTTTAAGTCACACTGGTCAGATTTCAAAAGTCTGAACAGCCATAGTTCTTCTTGAACATTGTCAATAGTGGGTGTAGCCTCTCTGTTTGATGAAACACTCAGTACAGCGTCGACTTATGGACAGGACATGCCTTCGGAGAACTTGTTGCGATAGGTTCTGCCACTCCTGGACGAGGCAGCCCAAGAGTTGTTGAAGGTTTTGTGCAGGAGACTATTCTTTTCTTATCCACCGGTCAATGTGATCCCAAATGTTCTCTATCGGGTTCAAATACGGACTACAAGCTGGTCAGTCCCTGCATGTGATACATCGCTGCTGCAGGAAGTCCCCTCGATGCGTGCGCGATGTGGCGCGGCGTTGTCGTCCTGCAGTACAGCCTGGGGTCCAATTTGCTGCAGGTGAGGAACAGCATGGAGACGCAGGATTTCCTCCCTGTACCTTGCCGCGGTCAAATTGCCCTGTATATGGTACAGGGGGTCTTGTGGTGAGCTGAGAAGCCTCCTCATAACAGAACGGACCCTCCACCGTAGGGCGCCACCTGCTAGATGCACTCAGGGTGGAACAGCTCTCCTCGGCGCCTCCAGACGTGGGCTCGTCTGTCTGGGTGCAGCAGGTTGAATCTGGATTCGTCCGAGAAGGCTACCTGGTCCCACTGACGTCCTGTCCACTGTGAATGGCGAGTAGACCACGCCCATCGAGCTGCTTTGTGGGGCGGAGTGTGCCTTTGGCGCCTGGCAGGGACACGAGAAGCAAACCTGGCTCCACGGATGCGGTTCCTTACCGTTTCCGCTCTCGTGGACATTGGCTGTCACCCGTAGTTGGTCCCTGATGCCGTTTGCAGTGGTGGTTCGTGACGTCACGGCCTGTCTGACGATGAACCGGGCGATGCAGTCGTTGGTCAAACGGGGTGGCCCTGGTCGAGGCCTATCCTGGACCCTTCCGGTCACTCACCATCGTTCTTGCAGCCTCTGTATGACTGATGGGGACACCCCAAGTCAATGTGCAACACTGGGAACGTGAAGCCATCTTGGAGCCAGGCAAGGGCTCGTCCTCTGTCGACGCCAGGAAGCGAGCGTTATTGGATCATCGTGTTGAAATGAAACATGGCTGTAAAACGCTGGCTTATAAAGGGTTGTAAATGAGCAATATTCACAGCTAAGACATCTGTTTAGCACGTGCCAAGCTTAGTTTTATCTAACAGTCCAATGTTGCTGAAGTAGAGAATTTTAGCCCATTTTTTAAGCTTTTCGGCTGTGTTTCAGAATGCCCTGCGCCGTCGCTGTGAAGCTGGTGCGGGCAAATTTGCTGTACAGGCAAACTGTGTCTAGTCGTCAGTGCGTGTGCCAATATTGACTGATCTTAACGGGTTTGTGAGACACTGAAGTTTAAATTTGACAGGTAAAAACACAAGTTGTTCCTTGACATTTTTGGGGCGAGTTTATAACAGGACTTGAAGGAAACAAAAGTGCCCCTATGTCCGATCATAATATAAAATTAGATTCTTCCGGTTGTACGCTGTTGTCGCCAGTTTAGAAGTCAATAAATTTGAATGTTTCAATATCGCTACTTTATTAACTCTTTGACGACGCAACGGAGAAACATATAAGATAACCAGCACACCAAAGGAATCAGCAACAAGAACTTGCATATTTCACAGCATGCATGTTGCAGCCGGTCATTTGAGTTTCAAATACAGAAGATTGAACTGAGAAATCTGAATTAATAACTATGGCTTGCTTCGCTTCTCTTTTAAAAAAAATACATGTACTCTAAAAACATCGCGTCTTCAAGCGTTGTCCATTGACCAGAATGTGTGTCCACAATGAGTAAACACATTGATGATGTACCTTCTCTTCTGGTCATCCAACCACGAAATACGCGCTCTTTTGGGGGCACTTAAAAATAGAAACAGATTTTTATTATTTATTCTTATTTTTGTGTCACCATTTAATAATGTTACCATCTATCGATGCACAGGGTCCAGATCAGGCTCTCTATATCGAGGCTCATAAGCTGGAAAAAAAGACTTCATCAGCCAGCAGTTAAAATATACTAAGTTCTTTTTTAAAAAAAACAACAAATTGCAGTTTTCAATTTGGTTTATCGGCTGCATGTGCTCCAGAAACATTTTGTTGAAATCTAAATTCTACACTAAATTAATAAAGACATATTGAAAACACAAACAAACAAACACACACACACACACACACAAACACAC
>NW_004797521.1:671451-672364 GCF_000002075.1 Aplysia californica | reverse complement strand
AGTCTTAACAGATTTGATAAATATGATGGTGCATTATCATTCAAACATTTGTGACATAGGGTGGCCAACTTGTACACAATCCCTTTCTCAACAGGAAGCCAATGCAAGGTTCGTAAAAGAGGTTTAGCAGAGTCTCGCTTTCTTTTCCGTAAAACTAAACGTGCAGCATTGTTTTGGACAGTTTGAAGTCTTTTAATTTTCTCCAGTGATATTCCTGATAACAAGGAGTTACAATAATCGAGTTTTGATAAAATTAAGCTAGTAACTAGTAAAACAGTATACTTAGTATTGGTCAGATGACGTATTTTACTAATTTTTCTTATTTCTAAATACATGCAACTGATCAGATGATTTACCTCATCAGGCATTGACAAACTGAAATCAAAATAGATGCCAAGATTCTTAACTTTTCTTGAAAATGTAATTTTCGCATCACCAATTGTCATGTTATCGTGGTCAACCTCTTTATCTCTGTCAGGGCATTCTGATCCTCGCGTCCTGGAATAAGGACAATTCTGTATCGTTTTGGGGTTTTTTCCCTTGAGCCCATGAGGTTTTGCTAGCCCTCTCCAATCCTCTTTCTGTCTCTGCGTTTGTCTCACTCAACCGCTCTAAGTAAGTCCATCTGCTCTTTCTCTTCCACACGCATGAGCACATACATGCACACATCTTTCTTTCTCTCCTTCTTCCCTCTCTAATTTTTTCTCTCACCACCCCTTCCACTCTCCCTCTCTTTGTCTCTCTCTCTCTCTCTCAGACTGTAGCTCACTATTTCTCATCCTTCTCTTTATCATTCTCTCTTTCTCAATGTGTTTTTTTCTTTAAATTGCACGCAATCCTTCCCGGTTTCAGACTGACTGTCTGTCTCTTTATTTTTCTCTCTCTTTTGCTCTCTTTCTCCCCCCTCTCTCTC
>NW_004797521.1:668464-670732 GCF_000002075.1 Aplysia californica | reverse complement strand
AGAGAGAGAGAGAGAGAGAGAGAGTCTCGCACTCACAAGTTATGAATGAAAGGAAGAGGACAGCCACTCTCTGGAATGTAGTTGGAACGCTGATGACATTTTTACTTTTGCTTCTGTCCTCGAGTGCTGTGAACAAATTTGATTCTCTTTGCGGAGATGCTGCGGATTCACATCCAATTGTTTGGGCACAGCATGCTTTTTGTGTGATCGTCTGCTAAGCGGCTTCGTCCTTCGTTTATTGATCTGGTAAGCTCTTCTGTAATTCCAGCACCGTCTGTCTCCGAAATAGTCTTTTTGATTAACAAAAATGTACTTCTCTGTCAGTAGTCAGTGTGTATTTTCATTAGGAATGTATTTGAATAGACGTGTTGCTTTGCTGCTGTTTCACCAATGCTTGTGATGGTTTTGCAAAAGGATGGGAGATTGACAGGATCGATTAGAATGTAAATAGTCTTGTCTTTTCTTGAAACAAGTAAATACAGTTTTTGTGCTTCCTCCCTCAGAAATATTATGTGTAATTATATAAATAAAATCCAGCCAAAACAAATCAAATCATGCTTGTAACGACATAACACACATGATTTCAAATATGGGTATACTCAATTGTGTAGGGCCCCTCTTTGTTTTTTTTTTTTTGTTTTTTTGGGGGGGGGGCTTTTATGGGCGGCCCGGGGAAGTAAGCATGGGTGCTTACAACATAACAATTATAATAACAACAAAAAAGGGTAGAATCGAAAAATCGGTTAACCTGAAGAGTTTTTCTTTTTAGTTCCAGTTCCAGGCTACAAAGTGTTGGGGTTTTTTTTTCTTTGCTTCAAAAAAATCTAATTAAGTCTTATTTACTGTCTTGACTCTTACTGTTGTTTAGTCCCATTTTCCTCACTCGCCATAAATATCTGCCTGCCTGTACAGTAATTACGTCACCTTTGTCAAATCCCCATTCTTTTCTGAACAGTTTGGGAGGTTAATGTAGGCTTGCCGCTTGAAATCGGTCATCTAATACAGAAACTGCTATCGTTTTCTGTTAACGTGCAATGACAAAGCAAGGAATAGCTAACAAATTGTAGGAGTTAAGGGACACTGAAATCTACTTAAAGGGTGTTGAGCAGAACAATAAGTTTTACAGCCTAGCTACGCTAATCGTTTGTATTGTTGGTGTTGTTGATGATGATGCTGCAATCGTTGCTATTTTGGTTACTCCTGCAATCATTTTGCTGTTATTCATGCGACTGTCATAAAACTGACAATCAATTATGATTATTGTTTTCTGCAACAGATCGTAGCGGAAGGTTTCAATGTTCTCCCCAGTGGCATATTGAAAACCAAAATCTGCTTCTTATCCCGGCAATTTTGCGAAGCCAATAGAAGCAACTGCTTCTTTCTGTCGTGAACGCTACGCCAAGTGAAGAATAAAGAGCGAAGCCATATGAAAACCAATTTAAATACACACACACACACACACACACACACACACACACACACACACACACACACACACACACACATACATGTACACAGCGAGAGAGACAGAGAGAGAGACAGAGAGACAGCGTGAGAAAGAGGGAAAGAGATGGGAGAGAGAGGAAGAGAGAGAGAGGGGGAGAGAGAGAGGGGGACAGACAGACAGACAGAGAGTCAGAGTCAGAGAGAAAGAGTACATCGCGTACATACATAATTATATTGACATGGCCTTGTATCGAACCGAGTGCAACTTCACTCACGTTTACACATAATAATGCTGAGGCTGGAAGGATCAGCAAATTGGAGAAAATGACTATGAGTTGATTCTCAGAGATCTGGAGATCGTTTTTTTATTTTAATATTAAAGTGAGCTTTGAAAGCTTCCATGCTCTCGCCACGTTTTCTTTTGCCCCCCTCCCCCCTCCCCCTCTCTCTCCCATCCCTTCTGGTTTCTCTTACCCCCACCCATTCTCTTTTTTTTCTCTTTGTTGGCCACTCTCCCTCTTTCTCTCTCACATTCACGCACTTTCCCTCAATTTCTCTTTTTCTCCCTCACTCTCTGAACTTGTTCTTTGGCTCTTTCTCTGTTTTTGACCGTCTTTCTGTCTCATTTTCTACCACTCTCGTTCTCTTTGTCTTCATCTCCCCGTCTCAGTCTCCCTGTCTCTCTCTGTCTCTCTCTGTCTCTCTCTATCTGTGTCTCTCTCTGTGTCTCTCTCTGTCTCTCTGTCTCTGTCTGTCTCTCTCTGTCTCTCACCCTGTATCTCTTTGTCTGTAACTCTCTCCCGGTGTGTGTGTGTGTGTGTG
>NW_004797521.1:662344-664939 GCF_000002075.1 Aplysia californica | reverse complement strand
AGACATGCACACTCACACACACACAAACACACACTCACGCGTGCAACGCGCTCACACAAACAAACACACACACACACACACACACACACACACACACACACACACGCGCACACATACACACAAACACATGCGGACATGCAGACTCAGCCTCACTCACACCCACTCACGTATTATTATGTCCGTAAATGTAAACGATAGACCTTAAAAAACTCGACTTTTTTTCTTCGTCACTTGGGCCCGATGACATTCGATGGCAACAGATAAACAGTGTTTGTTGTTTTCCATCAAGTCGAGATCTGAGTCAGGAAAAAAACCCTCACAAGATAAGCAGTATCATGTGGAAAATGTTATGCTCGGATTACTTTCAAACTAATTATTACGTCACCGAGATGGCGAGACAGCTGATTACTTTTAGATCATATTGTTATTGCGGACAATTTTTGCTTTTGTTGAGGGTGGAACATAATATCATAAATATGTTGAAGTTGAAGTTTATTTTGACCGATTTCCATTCCGACTTCTCAACACAATGCGATAATGGATCCCAGGTTAGTTGAATAAAAGCACATCTCACTTAACACTTCGGTTTTGTAATTGGACCGGGAATTGATTTTCTATTCAGTCTTTGTTTCGCTCTTCCCTTGGGGATGTTCCAGAATACCGCAGCCACCAAGGCGATTTGATTTCTGTCCCTTGTTGTGATGAGTTTCAGCTGACGCCTCATTCAGTTGTGTGTGAAGTAACTGTTATTCCAACTCGATAGAAACTCGTGTAGAGAGTATTGCTCACTGCTGACTTCGATCGATATCTATAAACAGCAAATACTTCAATCAATGAAAGGAAAAAAAAAACAACCTGCAACTCTATTATTTGTTTTTTGTTTCCTCTTTCCATTGCGGATGTTCCCGAATACAGGGGGGATGACGAGCTCTCTAGTGTTGTTTACTCTTTCTTTCCTTTCAAATATTCTGTAGTCTTTATCTTTCCTCCTTTTCTGTGTATGTTACTCTCTTGTATCAGCTCTAATCTATGACACTTATACAACTTATCTGTGTTACAAGTGCCCTATAACTCTTACCAAACTAAACTAAATATTCAGCAAGACGAGTTAGTTCTGTCTCTTGTTAAGATGAGTTTCGACTGAAGCCCCATTTAGCCGAGTGTGAAATAATCGTTATGCCAACTTGATGAAAATTTGTATAGCGAGCATTGTACGGTGACAGAGATCGATGTCTACGAGCAGCTAACATTACAAAAAACAGTAACTCAATTATTGACAAACCAAGCGTCTGGTTGTGAAGTCAACAAATCTTCCTTGTTTCTGCTGACATGACTTGCACTGCCAGCACCTCAAAACTATTTCCGTCTCTGCTAATGGTTTTTGTGTTGGACGGAGATTGAAACTTTCGTACGCTCACGCCACGTGAGGCTGACACGCATTTCTGTACGTTTAACTCTTTACCTACACGTTGTTTTGGTCAGGCTGACAACAGGCTTACAACATTAATGATTTGTTGAATTTTTAATGTAGATGTTGCGGGTGGTTGGAGGATTTTACTGGTAGGTCCCACTTCTTTACTTTACATCTGTTGTTTCGGTCTGTCTGTCTTACTTTTTCCCAGAACTAAATGACAATTTGTATTATTGTGTCGTTGTAATTCTCCTTACTCAAATAAACAAACAAACACAGTGTACATGTTTTACACCTCCATCGATATGATTTAGCTTCCACTCTGCCTTGTAGGGCCAACCCGAGCTGAGAAGAAAACAACATCTCAGCAGAAAGACTGAGATACTCGATAAAAATTGTCCCTTCATGGTAAACGACTCGGGCTGTCTGTGTGCGACAGTGAATTGCCTAACTGCTATAACACAGACTTTTTCAACTGGCGTCTGTGGTGCAGCAGTTAGGCACTTCGCTGTGGTATGCAGGAGACCCCAGTTCGTTTCCCGAGAGGGGAAGGGGTGGTAGTTTTATCGTTTAACTTGGCCTTTCTGCCGGGATGTATCCCTCTCATCTGGGGTTTGCCCAGACAGGCAAGGTCGTAAGCCGGCATCCTAAATGATCTAATAATATGTGCCAATGGGGGAGTAAAAACACCAAAATTAAAAACATTTTTGTCCTGGCACTCAAGCATCTTAATAATTTGAGTGAATCTAAAAATATGACACTTGCCATCGTAAAAAAATCAGTTAGAAACAGTTTTTTTTCTCTCCATATTATCAATTAAGTGACATACCAAATGAGAGGGAATAACGCCTCTTGATCATAAGATAGTGAACGCACACGGACATCTCTAATGACAGATAGCTGCCGGTATGTTAGGAGACTTAATTGGTAGTACGTACGAGCAGAACTTATAAAAGCTAACCGTTTGGATGGATTATGGCAGTTCTTATTACTTCCGAGGACAAAAACAACTGACAAAAGCATTCAAGAACAAACGATTTAAAAAATTCCCCTTTGGAGGGAAACCGAAAAATGTGGTTTGCAGTATTATTTTTTAAATCCATAAAATATCAATCAAGTTCAAAACTTTGAAATACAAAAGTCAATGTTCAAAACTGAAGCTTGTTTTTTTTTTCAATTTGAAT
>NW_004797521.1:656623-662244 GCF_000002075.1 Aplysia californica | reverse complement strand
CCCCCCGCCCCTGAAAAAAATTTGCAGACGCTTTTATATTCACTCAAAGTAGACAGGTGGTTTTCAAGATATTAACAAATAACCCACTCTTGAATACTTCTAGTACAGTTTAACCGTAGAGCAGAAAGAATTACATTTTAGTTAGCTGTGGAATCTCTAACATCTACTTCAAAGATACTTATAAAATTAAAGTGTTGCATCCTGCGATACTGGTTTTTAAGCATTGTTTACGTTACCGCCATTTCTATTAATGAGATTTTGAGCTTATATTTTCTGTGTGTGTGTATGTGTGTGTCTATGTAGTGTGTGTGTATGTGCCCGATAGACGATATTACTTAATATTGGTGTTTTAAACGAAACGTTCTCTCTCTATCTCTCTGTCTCTGTCTCTCTCTGTCTCTGTCTCTCTCTGTCTCTCTATGTCTGTCTTTCTGCCTCTCTGTGTCTGTCTCTCTGCCTCTCTTTGTCTCTCTTTGTCTCTCTCTCTCTGTCTCTCACATGTGAGTGTGCATCAGATAGGGCAGTAAAAGGCAAGCAATTGGATCATAGAATTAATTCTTTCTGAATAGCAGTACCTTGTATAAATGTTAGTCCCAGCATGCCAAGCTCAAGAAACTGTTGTTGTTTATTTTACCGTGTACAAGTCAACAATTAACTGACTTCTGGGTCGATATCAACAAACAAAGTTCAACTGCAGACCTCTTAAATCTGGAATGCCAGTGGCATGAACTACTTGGCCTACTCAAGAGCGCTATTTTAAGCATCTTCATTATTGTGAGATCGACTGAGGTCAGTCTTTGCAAATATTCAGGCTGTACTAGGATTGGCCCGGGTATCTGAACAAACTGTCTGAAGTCATCTTGATGAAGTCAGTGTCGGGGCACCACTTCTACCTCAGCTCGAACTTTTTCTGACAAATCGCCAGCACCAACAGAGACGTCAGTGGGTGATCTAGCATGACCAGTGGAGGTTATGGCAGTGGAGGACCATCCTTTTCCGTGATGAATCTCGAAGCCTACTCTTATCGAGTTTAGACCACCAGGGGATCTTTAACGTGCGCAACTTGCACACGGGCCCTCCGAGATTTTTCGCCCTTGTCCGAGAAGGCTAGGTGTAGATCTTTCCTACCAGAAGATCGGGAGTGTGGCAGAAAGACAGCAGTTAGGAGGAGCCAAGGAGTAGCAATAGCAAGGCTGCAGAAAGAGTCAGGAGCCCAGAGGAGGGGGCAAAGGAGGTGAGGGGGTAGGGGCAGAAAGTGAAAACGAAAGCTGTCAACAGAACATTGCTAGAGAGCAGGAAAGGAGGTGAAAGGAGACAATTTTAGAGAAGAAAATTTTTCGTTCCCTACCCAGATTCGAACCCGGGACCTTTGAATGAGAGGCCAACACTTTAACCTCTAGGCCACGAGAACCTCATGTCGATTTCCTTTTTGCCGCCATGACAGGCGACAATAAGTCAACACACGGCAAAATTAGCGATTTACAATAAATTGCATATCACAGACACTAGCCCACGCACGCTGGATGGAGTGTGATTGTCTGGAGAGCCATCGGTCACACAGAAAGAAGTGACATTGTGCGCATTCAGAGAAAATTACCTGCACAAGGCTAAATAAATGACATTCTGTAACCTCACGTTGTTCCAATCCTGTTCCCCTTCTCCGAAGTCGAGGTGCGTATTTTCCAGTAAGAAAACGCAACACTTAATACAGCCCATCTCACTCTGTGTTACCTGCAACACAACAATGTTCAAATACTTCCTTGGCCCTCAAAACGCCCTTGTCCGAGAAGGCAAGGTGTAGATCTTTCCTACCAGAAGATCAGGGGTGTGGCTGAAAGACAGCAGTAAGAAGGAGCCAAGGAGTAGCAGTAGAAAGGCTGCAGAAAGAGACAGGAGCCCAGAGGAAGGGGAAAAGGAGGATGGGGGGGGGGGGGGAGAAAGCGGAGACGAAAGCAGACGATAGAACAATGCTAGAGAGCAGGAAAAGAGGTGAAAGGAGACAATATTAGAGAAGTTGCTACCCGGATTCGAACCCGGGACCTTTGAATGAGAGGCCAATACCTAAACCTCTAGGCCACGAGAACCCCCCTGTCTTTTTTTTGGGGGGGGGGAGGGGACATTACAAGAAAGCAATCTTGTACTAGAATAAACTTTCTTAATCCACATTTAACCGAGAAATACATATATTCTTTTCTTTGATCGTTTCGTAAAATTCTGAGCACTTCTCAAATTGTATTAAAAAGATAATAGACACCATAAAAGCTACACAAACACCATAGATACTGTACCAGATGAGAATTTAAGCCACATAATTTATACCATCGTCTTGTGTCTTACTAACAAAACCCAGGGCGCGTTGACATTGATATCTCAGGGTGACAGTTGTGATCAGGTGCTCGATACACTTTTAGAACGTTCCCCCCCTTTCCTCTGGGAATTTGGCGAATGATTGTCACAGAATGGTTCCTTGGGAAGGGGTTAAACACATTTGTAGCCCTTCTCTAGCCCAATTACGTTCTGTATAATCGCATTTGCCAAAGGTTTCGCCACATGGGGCTGGATCACTAGGACAGTTTTCGTGACAATGATTTTTTTCTTTCTTACTCTTAATTTTTTACTCTTTTGTCGTTTTTTTCTTCTTTTTTGGGGGGGGGGGTATTGCTGACTCTGAACTGAGAGCACTGTTTCTGCCGACTCGTGACGTGAACAACAACATACTATTTATAGTACGCAATACAAGAAAACTATTTTGAATCTACTGGCTGGATAGATGGCGCTTTTCTCTCCTTAAGTTCAAGGAGTATAAAAGTGATCGTTCCTGCCTCTTATTACCCTAGAGCGAACTCGGTTTCTTTTTTCTTTTTAATTAAAAAAGCCATTACGTCATGGTTTAGATCAAAGTCAAGGAAATCAAGTATGGAAAGTGTTGGAAGGTTTTAAAATTGCTTTACCAGTCGAATTAACAATGTACCATCCTCATGCCCTCAAACATCAAAACATCAATTCGTAAATAGGACGGTGGGATATTTTACGACGCAAAGGTAACTTCAAAGACGAATCGAAATCGCCACGCCTCGTAAACCCCCCCCCCCACCACCCCCCCGCCCCTGAAAAAAATTTGCAGACGCTTTTATATTCACTCAAAGTAGACAGGTGGTTTTCAAGATATTAACAAATAACCCACTCTTGAATACTTCTAGTACAGTTTAACCGTAGAGCAGAAAGAATTACATTTTAGTTAGCTGTGGAATCTCTAACATCTACTTCAAAGATACTTATAAAATTAAAGTGTTGCATCCTGCGATACTGGTTTTTAAGCATTGTTTACGTTACTGCCATTTCTATTAATGAGATTTTGAGCTTATATTTTCTTTGTGTTTGTATGTGTGTGTCTATGTAGTGTGTGTGTATGTGTGTATATATATATATATGTGTGTGTGTATGTGTGATTGTGTGTGTGTGTGTGTGTGTGTGTGTGTGTGTGTGTGTGTGTGTGTGTGTGTGTGTGTATGTGTGTTGGGGGGGGGGGGTCGGCTATGTGTAACATGCCAATGTGTTAATTCATTTGAACTTATTGACACAAGAAATGTCTATGTCTTGAACAGAAACTTTGTGAGGCATGCAAACAAACGGAACACGCATTATAGATTCCGATACATACAAAATGTACAAATAGCTTTGGGCGAAAGTGAATGAGCGGCCGAGACTTTTTTCTCCTTGTAAAGATCAATATTCATGTCTGCTTTGTCAAGCAAAATGTATGGAAAAGATTTTTCCCCATTGCCTACGTCATGCGCTTCCGTAATCAGCTCTTATATTCAGACTTGAAGGTCTCGAGGGAGCCGACTCTCTTTTCTTCTCCTGTCTCAAGGGAAATTACCACCCTTGCATCTCAGCTACTTTGTGGGACAATTTTTAAACTGCGCTCTGTTGGATGCACATTTGTTCTGCTTGAAATGCTGCCTCCAATAGAATTCCTCAGCCAGAAAAGAAAGGAATATGCTGCACGTAAGGAGAATCTAACATCGATACAAAAGACGCTAAACAAAGCCGAGCTAAACCAAGAAAACAAAAACTCAGCATGGATGAATAATACAGCGGGCTAGAACATTGCTACATGGCTTGGATGTGTAAAGACTCCAACCTAATGTGTCTAAGATTCAGTTAGGTTGATTTAAATAATTAGCAAATTACACTGGCCTCTGTGGCGTAATACGGGGTGCCCACTACGGATGGGATCTGGCCCATCGCCCGAATCGGTCTCCTCAAAAAACAATCGTGTTTGTTTTCAGTTTCACGAGACCAAGTCGGGCGATCGGCTCGATCCAGCCGTTGTGGGCACCCCGTATAACGGTTAAGTATTTTGCCGTCGGGCGCAAAAGTCATTAGTTCGATTCTCGTGAGGGGAGACTTTGTATTGAGTATCTCCGTCTGCCGGCTGGGAATTTGTGTCCATTTCAACCCTAGATTGCCCTGGCTGGCAGGTTTTAAGCAGTTTGCCTCTTAGCTGATCTAAATTGTGTCAATTGGGGCATAATTATCCACAATTTCAAATATAACCAAATTACAAAAGGCCAATGAAAAGTTTTGAGTTGTGTCGTGTATGTACGTTTCTTCGAGATAGTTTCCTTCTTATTTTCGCTGTTAAAATTACCTCAATCTGTTCTTGATGAAATCTACAGTTTTTATTTTGCCAACTCTCAGTTAATGATATTTCAGAAAGGCGAGTTGATGAGTTGGTTTTTTCTTTAAACTGTTGCTTTTGTTTGTTGGTTTCATTTATTCTTGTATTTTGTTTTTTGTTTGGCTGGTTACTGGTTATGTTTGTATTTTTTTCCACATTTTTAGTGAGGGCGGTGGGATTGCTTGTGAGCTAGGAAAACACTTTGTACGTCTAGAGCAGTACTATCAAAGATTTGATCCCGAATGTATAGAGTGCTTTAAATCTTTACGCTCCCTTCGATGCAATTTAGATCATTAAAGAGCGTGGTTGCTTGGCCTTGCCTGTCAAGCCAACACGGGCTGAGTGGGATAGTATGACTTTCTATCAGACAGGAGGAGATATTCGATAGTATAGACTTTCTCCTTCATAAATCAAACTCAGGTTTTTCGTCCTGCCTTTACACAACAGAAAAGGGTTTGCCTACCCTTCAGTTCAAACTCATTTTTATCGTGACCAACAACCTGGGTGAACTGACATCGTCCAGGCACGGGTGTCAGTGGTGTGTCGGTTTGGTGCGTCCCTGTCGCACACAGGAGACCCGAGTTCGATTTCTGATTGTGGAGGAATTATTTTTATCAAGTATCTCAGAGAATTACAATGGCTAAGGCTAGTTTCAATAAAATGGGCCCAATCCTGAAAAATATCTCAATGAACACCAAAATGAAAGTTCTGCAATGCTATGTTTGGTCAACCCTTATATATGGCTGTGAATGCTGGACAATCACTAAAGATAGTGAAAATAAAATAGTAGCAACAGTAAATGTGGTTTCTTAGGAGACTGCTAAGAGTATCGTGGAAGGAAAAGAAATCAATTGAGATAGTGCTTGATGAAGCCTGCGTGGGACGCTAAATGTTAAAAACAATCAGGAAATGACAAATGCAGTTTTGGGACACCTGA
>NW_004797521.1:653342-655777 GCF_000002075.1 Aplysia californica | reverse complement strand
TACACACACAGAGGCTTTCTCATTCACTCGTTCTCTATTTCTCTCTCTCTCTCTCTTCATCTGTGTCTCTTTATCTCTTTCTTTCTCTCTCTCCCTATCTCTTTCTCTCTCTTGATCTCTATCTCTGTCTCTCTTTCTTTTGTTCTCTCTTTCGCTCTCTCTCTCTCTCGCTCTCTCTCTCTCTCTCTCTCTCTCTCTGTCTCTCTCTCTCTCTTACTGTCTTCAACACTCTCTGCCAATCTTTCTCGTAGATTAAGGCGACACAAACAACAATAACAACAACAATAGCAACAACTATATTGTACAGCAATACTATAACAACACAAACAACAGTATCATACCCACTAGCGCAGCGCCGACCAAAAGAAATAAAATGCATAAATATCTTAGTCTTAGCCGGGACGAAGACAAGAGCGCTCCTTCATTTCAAAGATTCAGGACAAAAAGAAATGATAAACCTAAAAGGACACTTCTAAAAAAAAAAACCCGTTGTACAGCCGCTCCTCTGAGCTGACTGATTTGTACGATGTTGGCACTGGTGCTTCCATTCCACAGTAGCGTCGTTATTGGGCTAATAATTACCATAGTTCTCAGCAGAGCCTCTGGGCCTGACCGAAGCAGGGGCGTCTCCTTAACGTGGCTTTGACGACGTACAGAATGACCGATTCCAGACGCATTTAGTTGGGAAGACATATCGCTCAGCTCGATGCAGGCAGACGTTATGTGGAGAAGAATGGGCCATTATACAAGAAAATTGACGCTTTAAGAGTGGTGTGGGTGTTTTCTAAAAGCAGTTAGTTTTTTTGCTGTTGTTGCAATTTTTAGATAGAAGCATTCGTTTCTCCTTGATGGATCGAGGGTTCTTGTTTATGAGTGAGTTGTGCGTTTGTATGATTTGTATTGTCTGAATTAAGTAACTGTTTATTCATTATAAGAGTACCCATAGCATAGCAACAGTGGTAGGAGTAACGGCAATAATTAATAAAAATTGAAATAAAAATGACAACAGTAACTTCCGTAAATGCGCCATCACCATCACCACAACAACAACAACAACAACAACAACAACAACAACAACAAAAACAGCACCATCACCACCACCACCACCACCACCACCAACAACAACAACAACAACAACAACATCAGTAGCTCTAACAACAAGAAAAGAAGCACCAAGAACGACGATGACAACAATATCTGTTTTGTACCGACCAAAAAGAAGTACATAATTTGTGTTTTCAAGGAATCCGTGAAACGCTTTTATACCGAATACTTTTCCTTTTTTTTCTAACCTCCCCTTGATTCCCTAGGCCTTCTACGAGATTCCATCTGCATCTGCCGATACAAAATTCCATCGCTTGATTGAGCTATTCAGCCGACTGCGTATTGAATGCGGGATTCCATGCCTACATTTTGCCTACATTTACATATTTTTTTTTTCAGACCAATGAGTTCAGCATTGTAGAGGGATTTTTTGACAGTCGAGGTAGCTAGATAAGGTATTAGTTACATTATACATAGCGTTTCGAAATGACGTCAAGACATTAAAGTATACATTTCCATTTGTTCCATTTGTGCGTGATGTTCAAGAGAAGGAATTTGAATTCTCTTTCATTTCGTTGTTGCTTCTGCGTGGTTTCGGTTGAAATTTGAATATACAGTATGGTTATCTGAAATCGGTGTTCAATTTGAAGGCATTGCATATATATTATGATGTTTATATTAGAGAGGGAAAAAGAGAGAAAGAGGGAGAGAGAAAGAGAAAGAGGGAGAGAGAGAGAGAGAGAGAGAGAGAGAGGGGGGGGGGATAGAATACTAGTTCTCGGCCACTCAGGTAGAGCGTTGTATCCGTTAAAAAGATTCTTAACTCTGTTTTACTTATTTCATCTAGTTTCGTTTAAGAATAAGGCACAATGCTGAGGTGGAACACATGGATTACAAGCCTGTTTGCTAACATTCTTCAGCGCTGTATGCACGACGGGGGATTGAGATATAGAACTGGAATGAGATATGGCGAAAATTACCATTGAAGAACAGCTTTATTCCGATTTGAAAGAAACGTGCACATTATTATAAATGAACATCATTCAGCTACTCTATCAACACAGACCTCACGAGGGTTGATGCATTTTTCCAGCAGCTCACTAGAAAATATATTCACTCGTTTGTTAAAAAAGGCCTCCTATCTGGAACAACTGACATATGATGATGATGATGATCATCATCATCATTGTCGACAGAGTCATCATCACCGTCATTATCATCGTCGTCGTCGTGGTCGTCGTCATCGTCATCATCATCATCATCATCATCATCATTATCATCATGTTTTAAAGTAGAAAAAAGTACTTGAGACTGGAATAGGGTTGGCCACGTTTAATCAGATGTTCGTATAGGCCTGGGTGTTCAAGGTTTCGCCAATAAGGCTTCATCAG
>NW_004797521.1:651902-653236 GCF_000002075.1 Aplysia californica | reverse complement strand
ATCATCATTATCATCATCATTATCATCATCATCATCATCAACAGTGAAGCTATTTCTGGTAAAACTTAGCATTATGGTGCAGAAAAGATGAAAGTCTTGATGGTACACAGTCAAGACAATAGAGGTTTGCGGAGGAGGGGTGGGGGTGGACAATACCTTTCAGCCTAAAAAGATTCCCACCAGCTTCCATGATAAATGCTTTAACCCTCTCCCCTCAGTCTCCGTGAGATGAATCCATGGCCTGGATGATTCAATAATGAGATAATTGATCAATTATACTTTATTGATTTCCATGGTGAAAATTTTGGTTACAATGGGAGCCATGCATACATAGATACATGTCCAAACATACACATATTCATACAAAGAATACCAAATACACAATATTATACCAATGAAGACAATTTTTTACCTGTATGCCATTGCTGGTCGCTTTTGTTAAAGCTCGGGTTATCTTGTCTTACTCAAGAACACGCCCTAGCCATATAATTATAAACACCGTGTCACCGACATGATTTACATGCCAATTGCTTTGGGATCCACCACGCTGACAATTATTATACCACAGGTGATCATAGAACACTTCGTAAAAGATTAATTTCGGAAAGTGGAAAGCCATAGCAATCATCCTAATTTTAGCTGCCTATCTTCACGAACCGTTCGCTGAATGTTACCTTGTGACTTGGAGTTTATGGACGCCATGTGTTTGTGGCTTGCCTTCCAATATCGATAAAACAGTAGCAGTGATATACCTGCTATTTTGCCATAGCGGTTTTTGTTTCGATATTCAGTTTCACATCTTGTGGGATTATGTCTTTTTGCCTGTAAGAATGATAATAGTTATGACTACTCGCTTCTTCATTTCATCATTTCCTCTTTGGTGAAGCTTAAAAGCGGCGTACCAAATAATATTGTTTCCTTGTATAACTAGTTCAGTGTACATTACCTCTTTCTCATCGTTTAAATATTGCGGAAAGAACTCAAATAATTTATATGTGTATGTACATGATATGTTAATGCATGTGTGTGTGTGTGGGGGGGTGTGGGTGTGGGTGTGTGTGGGTGGGTGTGTGGGTGTGTGTGTGAGTATGTGTGCAAAAGCTTGTGTATGTGTGTAAGTGTGCATGCATGTATGTACGCGTGTGTATGTGTGTAAGTGTGCATGCATGTATGTACGCGTGTGTATGTGTGTAAGTGTGCATGCATGTATCTACGCGTGTGTATGTGTGTGTGGTGTGTGTTGGTGTGGAAGGCGGAGGCAGAAGTCTGAGGTGGTAGGACAGATACAATACGCTCGCGCGCGCGCGCGCCCGCATGTGTGTGTGGGTGTGTGG
>NW_004797521.1:649328-651802 GCF_000002075.1 Aplysia californica | reverse complement strand
GACATGTGGCGGGGGTCTATGTTATTTAGTTCGTAAGCTTCTTACTTTCGTCCTCAGATCCGATTTTTCCCGACTGAGTGGTACAGGTGAATTTATTCAGCTTGACTAATTATGGATAAAATATTAAATTGCGTTCTTGATTCCATCCAAGCGAGCAAATTATTATCTTAGCACGTCCTAGTCGCCGCACGATGTCGTGAGAAAAGTATAAACATTTGTTTCGGCCCACTCTTAATAATCATTTTATTGACTGCTGGCAGGCGTCTGGTTTCGTTGTCTCCTCTTCCCACTTTGACAAACGTCATTTCAATTTCGGACTTTTTCCAGTTAAACTTTCAGAACAAAGAGGTCACATCATAATATGTCCATTTAGTATGCACACCAAAAGCAGTGTTGCAACATATTTCGAACCGACGTACACAAATCTGAATATATGAATTTTTATATTTCATAATGTGCATGCTTTTGCCTGCCGTTTGAAGATATAAATAAAAAGTGACCTCATTGCACTTATCCAGTGAGTCAAAGAAACGCCTAGTTTTTACCATCCCCCCACCCCTTCCCCAAAAAAAAGAAATTAATGTAGTCACTGCTGTTTTTGAACGAAAAAAGTGGCAGGCGAGATGGAAAGTACTGTTGGGTGGAAGTAAAATACGAGTATCATCCACAAACAGTGGCTTGTTGTGCCCCTCTGTCCCCTCGCCCCCGTGCAGTGTGTGTGAAAGGAATCCGAGCCCCTGATTCCCTAAACGTGGAGTAAAGGAAAGGGAGCGTAGAAATATTCTAGAATGACCACTCACAATCAAGATACACGCTGCCTCTTATTTTCATATTCACACCTGTACAGGTCATCTCACGTGTGCATGTCCTATATTCACATTGGCGTTTGGTTACTGTCACCCCCCCCCCCCCACACACACACACACACACACCCACCCCTATTAGTTTGCTTTTTTAATATTCGAACTGCTTGAGCAAGTGGTCTGCCTTCCAAATGACATACATGTCTCTTGATTAGCTTTAGCATCCCCTTCTAAAAGTCGTATAATGTTGAATATATAATACCATTAAGTTCAACCATTACGCAAGAAATGTTTTTCTTTATCTTTCTTTATGGATTTGGTAACATATGTTGATTTCAGAAGCTCTCTAATCTATCCCATGTTCCGTAAAGGATTTTGAAACTGAAGAATAAACTGATTCCCCCTTCTCAAGATCTATGAGCGCAATTTAGTTCTAACACCTTTTTAAAGAAGAACACCAAAGAGGTATTGGTATTCTAGGTTTTTTCTGTTCCATCTTATTGACAGTCGTTCAACATCTTTCTTTTTTTTTCTTTTTTCATGAGCACTCCATTAGCTCGGTTTTTGTCTTGCTGAGAATGTGACCCTGGTTCCAATCCCAGGTCGAGCGATTACAAACTTTGCCCGGAGAGCTTTCAAGGTTGTCGACCGACGTCGCTTGGTTCTATCGGAGATGGGCATCAATCAGAAGTACTGCCTTTCGATAACTTTCCAGTGTAAAAGGGGGCTTTAAACCCATACCATGCATTGACGGACTTTACCCCGTTTACTCTGAATCTTATCAATATACATATGTCTGCTGGAACAAGGAGTCTGCGTTTTCAATCGATATCTTATAAACGTTTTTAGCACGTTCTGATGTTATCTGAAAACCTTTTGTCTGGTATTATACACATTAGCGTCTATATTTAAGGATGATTGCTCTTAATATTAGTATTCTTGTAGTGTCAAACCCAAAAACTACCTGTTGCATAACTGTTATCAAATCATATCAATTCCCACCGAGCAGTCAGCACAATTGGCATCAAACTAGGCTATCGTGAGGATAATCTTGGTTGAAATCTCCAGCAGTATCTTTTTAAACCTATTTTTAGGTGCGAACAGGGGGTTGTTTCAAGGCTCTATTGTTATTTAACAATATATCATTCTATCGGATGGTGGATGCTGAATAAGTAACTTCACAATATTAAAAGAGGCGCTAAACCTATACTATACCTACCATACCCTCAAACCTTGCTTCTGTCAGCTCCGAATGGCCAGGTGGCGTGCACAATTGGGAAATCGCTACCTCAGAATTACAAAGTTCTATCTGCTAGGTACCTACTTTAGAGAAACTTGACGTGTTGAGTTTCACAGCGTGCCAAGCTTTTTCGAAAGCCATTGTTTGAATATTTTGATAACGATCGACTCCGAATAACCTCATGATTTTCTTTGGGTAGATTGATCTTTTGGTTTCTGACTCCATGGTCTTAGTAATTCAAAACGACCAAAAATGTCAGATTAAACTTTGTAATTCTGAGATGATTAAATGTTTGCTTGAGCCCTCCATTTGGAACTGGCTTGATCAACACGCACCTTGAAGGTCTCTACTCTCTGAAGGGTCCAATGTAGGTCACCAAGACTTCATGCACGAAAAACATTTTTTGAGAATGAGAGGGGTGCGGGGTGGGG
>NW_004797521.1:643439-644691 GCF_000002075.1 Aplysia californica | reverse complement strand
ACACACACACACACACACACACCAAGAAAGACAGACTGACAGAGAGAGAGAGAGACAGAGAGAGAGAGAGAGAGACAGAGACAGAGAGAGACAGAGAGAGAGACAGAGAAAGAAAGAGAGAGTTGAGAGGAGAGGAAGCACTGCGGGTCAACAACTTGTGACCTTATCAGCAGCTGTTCAAAGAAAACGGTCACCGTATATATTTTAATACCCAGCCGCACAAACTAAGTGTTTAAAATGTTTTTCGATTCCAGAGAACAGTACAATAAGATATAGATATAGATCCAAAACTCTTTAAATTGGTCTGATCCCAATCTTCCAGCTCTGTGACATGGGAGATGAGGCAGAGGCGAGGGGTAGGGTTGCAAAGGGTCGATGACCCGAAAAGCTATCGAGTTTGCCAGAAATTAGATTAAATTGCTTCTAAACCGATTAAGAAGTATCACCTCAAGCCTGAACTCTGGAGACTGTTCTGATGGGAGAGTACAAACTGTTCTTCACTACTGTACAGCGAGTTGTTTAAGCTGCTTAAAAAGCAGGAAAGACAACCATCGAGTAGTCAAAGGAAATATGTTAAGGGAGGTGGGGCTACACTCCCAAAGTCAAAATTCGGCTCAAAATTATGGAATTTGAGCTGTAGGCATTTTTAGCTTCCTCAGCCTTTCCTACAACTATTTCATCACATAAGAACCCCCAAAAACCGTATTTTCCCCATACCGGACATGTTTGTCACCGTCATTTCCTCATAAAGTCAGTATTTTATTTTTCTTTATCGGCCATTTTCTCAAAACGCGACTTTTCTCAATACTTTTTTCTTCCAATCTTCATGAAATTTCCACAGAATGAAGAAAAGATATAATACTAAACATTTACCTGTTGAATTTTTTATATATGGAATAGATTTTTGTTGTGAATTTTTACCGATTTTTTGAAAACTTGAATGCTACCTCAGGAAAAAATTCATTAAAAATTTTCTAATTCGTTTAGGAAAAAAACAACAGACAAATTTTTAGATAAAATGTTTGTAAACACGCATGCAAAAAACATTCGATTTCCATGAGCGATAAGCACGGTATTCATTACGTAAGACATGTCAACAAAATCCAATATGGCCGCCGTATCCATGGAAACAAAACTTTTTCTCAAATTTGAATGCGGATTTAAAGACTCCTTACTATGCTTGTTATATGTGTGAAATTTGGTAAGATTCGGTCCAGTAATAAGCGAGATAGCCTTCAGGTGTAGCCCCCCC
>NW_004797521.1:636591-639922 GCF_000002075.1 Aplysia californica | reverse complement strand
GGGGGGAGATCAAATTAATCTTGAGCCCTACATTTATTGTTTTTAGGTTGTTGTTGTTGTTGTTTTTTCAACATGTCTGGAATTATCTAGGGGACACCCTTAGACCTTTCCTGTTCAGGGCCAACCCGAGTTGAGAGGGATAGGAATACTACAACATCCCAACAGAAAGACTGAGGTTTTCGATTAAATATTACCTCTCTCGGGAAGAGAACTCAAGTCTTCTACGTGCGAAGGCGTAGTGACTCACCGTTGCACCAAAGCTGTCGGTCCCTACCACTCGGAACTTACTAAACCAGAGGGGGAAAGTTTTACTCAACGTCATGAGACCTGATTGAGCTTATACGCCGTTCGGATTTACAAATTCTTTGCTTTTCTTTACTCTGCTTTTAGTACGCGTTTAACACAGTTAGGTCATAGTATGGAAGATGTGTTACAAGGGAGTAACAAACACAAAAAGAGAGAGATAAGGACGATAGAATATGTTTTAAAGGGGGGGAAAAGGAGCAAACCACCCCAGAGTACCCACCTAACCACCTGCTTTTCAAATCCATTTGTGAATATTTATATTTCATGCCTCCAAAGACATAACTATTTAGGTAATAAACGAGATAAGGCTGCTTCGATTGCGGGTGGTTGAAGGGTGCCACTGAAAGATCTTACTTTTTCTCTTTTCCCCTGTTGTTTCTGTCTATTTGTCTCGCTTTTTTCATGCGCCGCCATCTTGCCAATGTGCTTCTCGTTAATCAAACATAGAAAAAAGCAGCCTGGACTGATTGAGATACAGTATCCAACAGACAGATGAGGATACTTAGTACAAAACGTCTCCGTTCGAGAATCGATCATATTATGACCTTGGTGTGCAAGGGCCAAGAGTCTAATCATTACACTTCAGACGCCTGTGTTTCGCTTTTTAAAGTAATTAAGTCTGTGGGTTTTGCTTTGGTAGGTTACGGTGCTTGCAACTGCATCAGGTCATATGAGTGCTCGGGAAACAGTAAGCATTTTCAGTTTGGATAGGGATTAATTTTGAATTTAGCTCGGGTGGCTGCCGAATCCTACTTTAATCGATTTTGGAGTACCAATGGATCTTTAACGCCCGCAACTTGCAAAACGTCTCCGTTCGAGAATCGATCATATTATGACCTTGGTGTGCAAGGGCCAAGAGTCTAATCATTACACTTCAGACGCCTGTGTTTCGCTTTTTAAAGTAATTAAGTCTGTGGGTTTTGCTTTGGTAGGTTACGGTGCTTGCAACTGCATCAGGTCATATGAGTGCTCGGGAAACAGTAAGCATTTTCAGTTTGGATAGGGATTAATTTTGAATTTAGCTCGGGTGGCTGCCGAATCCTACTTTAATCGATTTTGGAGTACCAATGGATCTTTAACGCCCGCAACTTGCACACGGGACTTCCAAAATTTTTCGCCCCTATCCGAGAAAGCTAGGTGTTAGATCTTACTTATCCAAAGATCATGGGTGTGGCTGAAAGACAGCTGTGAGAGAAAGCCAAAGAGTAGCAGTGGAAAGGCTGCAAAAAGAGTCAGGAGCCCAGAGGAGGGGGCAAAGGGGGAGGCAGAAAGTGGAGACGAAAGCAGACGACAGAACATGGGCATAAAGAAGGAAAGGAGGTGAAAAGAGAAGAGTTTAGAGAAGAAAACTTTCCTTCGCTGTTAGTTTTCGAACCAGGGACCTATAGAATAAGAGGCAAACACCGTAACCTCTAGACCACGAGAGCCCCCTATCTATGGGTTTAACGATCCTATCAAAACTTATTAGGTTATTTAAAAGGCGGGACCTCCGACCGAGTAACATACGTTGAGAGCCTTGAAAACCCCTCAAAACGACCTTAGCTAACGAACACCAAGTCTGGAATTCAAACTAGGGCCATCCGCTCCACAGTTCAACATGATACCAACTGAGCCAACGGAACGCCCCTGTTTCGCTTTTCGAAATACATAATAATATAATATGTAATAATTGTGCGAATTACCTGTCTATTTGCACCGCAGGGGACAACGCAGCACATCGCAAGGGGAACTGGAATGATAAATTGAAACCTATTTGCAGGCCAGTTTTTGTTTAAAATAGATCTATGGGACTCCTGTTGGAGTGGAGACAAAGAAAAAAAAACATAAATAAACGTTTGACCTTTTCGAACATTTCTTCCTATTGGAGATGTCTTTTAGAAGTCCATGTCTATTTTTAAAAAGTTGTAGTTTTACTGCCCTGTAGATATTGAGATGTCGAAGACAGAAAAGTCGAACCAGACAAGCAAAGACATTCTCGACACAAGACAAAACCGACAGAGACAGACAAATATTATACATTCAAATAGGAAGTCTGGTTTCCTTAAAAGTCCAGTATATTGCAAGAGACAGGATAGTGTCCTTTAATCTCCTCCATCTGGCTAGGGAACACAAACTCGGCCGGAAATGAGTCCCAAACCGGACATCGGACAGCGGGTCAGCTCTTGGACAGTATTTTTTCTTCTCACGCGCCCTGGCCAATTAGGGGCCAGAATCCATAGTTTCCAGAGACAAAATAAATAATTCATATTGACGCTGAGCTCTTCCGTATACAGGACCTGAGTGTTGTTTTGAGGGTTCTGCGTGAAAACATTCCATCACAGAAGCGTTATTGTTGTAGATGGAATCTTTCGACGAGAAAGCTCTAATTTATTTTGTCTCATCTTTCTTTATCTCATAGGGACAACGCAATTAAACATGGCATTTCCCGATCTGTTACGCCAAAAACGTATGATAATTTCACCGTTATATAGATAGCAAAATGAATAAAAGTAAATTTGTATCTCCTCATCCTGTTTATCGCACTAATCTACTAATTTGCTTATCACTTATTTATTTACCTATCATCATATATTATGTTAATGTTTAGAACATGTACAAAATTTAGCAAATTTTTGTTTTGTTTTACTCGCTTCTGTGATGCAATGGTTTGCCTTTTAAATTTATTCTCAAATGATTTAAGATGGATTCTCTTAATGAGAAGTCAATTTCATCGAGAAACTCCTACGTTCTGCTCCGATACTGTATCCTTTTTCACCACGGATGATCATCACAAGCAGTGTAGAAGTCAACAACGCGTCGAAAATTGTGATAAATCACCCTAACTTTTACGACTGTTTAACCCTATGGTAGAACGCCACTATATATTTTGACGAGACGCATACTCAGATACGTATCCACTCACTTCCCACCCCACTCCTCCCCCAACTTGCCCACTTGATAACACACAAGCGCGCACAGGCACAAACAAGTAGTCAGAGAGAGAGAGAGAGAGAGAGAGAGAGAGAGAGAGAGAGAGAGAGAGAGA
>NW_004797521.1:629931-633626 GCF_000002075.1 Aplysia californica | reverse complement strand
TCTCTGTTTCATTTGTAGCACTGTGTGTTCAGTAACCTCACTGCAGTTGGTACGAATGAATTTCTATATCTGTCTGTTCTTGCTTTTTTGGAAGAAGCTGGCAGAAAACTAGAAATTATGTAGGCGCCAGGAAAACATATTGCTGCTGTTTTGAATAGTAGGAAAAGAAAAGAGTGCCACCAGCAGAAGTGTCTTTAGGCCCTTCCCAAAGAGGGGACATTTCTTGTTCTTATGCACTGTAGAATTGTAAAATGGCTGATTCAACAATGGCATGCTCATAGCTGCCTGGACTACAAAAGCGAACTGCTGGTTTTTCTTTCATAATCCTTACTATCGTCATTTCCTCTACTTCTTTTGTATATGACACTCTTATGACCCGCTATTTCCGAGGTGCCTTGAAAGTGGAAACAGACTTTGTGCTGTTGAAGCTAGAGAGGTGAGCAGAGTACGCCTGATTCCCTGTAAAGACTTCTCTGTTGACATCCACCCTTTGGCTCTCATATGACCTTATGCAGTTGCGAACGCCGTAAAGCCTCTACTAAATTTTTTTTTTAAAGAAGAGAGACAAAAGACGACAAGGAGAGGATGCTGGGAACCAGATATGCGAGGAGGGAAAAGGGGGTTGCGGGGTGAGGGGGGTAGACTATCACAAAACATACACAGTGTGTTGAAAAACTGCATAGTGCTCCGGATTTTATGTGAAAAAGAGGTGGGGGAGGGTGGTGTTGATATTAACAAAGACATACCAAAAAGGTACTGCAAAAATTGAAATGAATAAAGATAATAGAATCTCATTTTACACATTCACGACCAAGCTGGAATGAGCGGAAACAGACTATTGTTTTGTTAACAGAAGTTGATGAATAAAGAGATAGACAAATAGATAAATAAACAAATAACTAGAACAAGTAAATTGAAATAAATGAATAAAGTATTATTATAGATCTATAAATGCATACATATATACAAATCGCGACTCTAGTGCTTTCTTGTCGCGTCTCCATTTTTAATAACAGTGAAGACAGTTCATAATAAAGAGTGAGCTTAAGAAGATGTCACATTACCACTGTTTAAAGAAATGAACATACGACAAGAAAGCACTGAAGTCACGAAATACGTAGCTAAACTTATACAAAAACATTATTAAATAGATACAATTTATGAAATTAAACAGATCATAAATAGCTCAGCAAGTTAAAAAATTAATAAAGCTATGCTCAACCAAATTTAGTTGTCTAGGTAAGCTCGGAGAAAGTTAAAATGGATAAACTCCACCGTACGTGGTATTGTGTTGGATCTGAAAAGCCGTTACTGTGCCAAAACAGGAATTTTGCAACTCCGACCCTAGCAGTTTGAGTGTGACCGTGTTATAAGTAAATATTCATCCGAAATTTGAGTAAGACGTGATTCTATGACGGGCATTCAATGGTGTTTACCTTGACTTGAAATAAAGGAATTGTCGCAAAATGACGAAACTTGCAGAATGTGATTTCTATCTTTCTGGAACGCTGCGTGAGGCGTTTTGAACAATCCGGATAAGGGGTGTGGACTTGAGAGCACTTTTGATGAAGATAGTTCTTGAATACTAGGGTAGCCTTGAAAAGAAAATTCTCCTGCCGCATGACATTTAATGACAATACTCCAGTGTACAGTGCGGTGAAGAAATTTAGACAGCAAAGCACCCTGTGACGATTTCGTTGTTCCAAATATTTAAAAAAAATCAAATGACAGCGTTTCCATAGTGCAGTAATGAATATTCTACATCTACAGTGGAGGAATGGTTTGAATCACATCCGAGGTGATATTATGCTCCAAGATTTTTGAAGTTCAAATAAAAATGGCAGATATAATGTCAATTTGCAGGTTTACAATTGCATTGTTAATGTAAAATTTCAACTTTCTAGGGTGCTTCTTTCATAGACAGGGTAAAGACTTATTGAACGTCCCTTGTACAAATCTTGTAAACTCGGACAGGTCAGAATACGTTTGACCTACGTCTTCCCAATACCACAAGGGAAACATTTATCCTTCAATATAAACCATGCTGCTTCTGGGCACTTCGTGTGTAGCCGGAGGACGTAATCTTAGTAGATTAGAGCCAAGGAGATTCCGAAGAAACTCTCCTGCAAACCCTGGAAGAAGTCTAGCCAATAAGAAGACGGGTAGAAAAGTGTGTTGTTTTCGATCTACCTTCTGGCTGGCTTTGACAGAAGGTGTGTCTGCCATACTGTATGCTTCTATATGTAAATATTTACTCCGCGTTGATTGGCTCCCCTTGCCGTGGGGCATCTAGGCATGGGCTCTAATTGATGGTCCTCTGGGTCAGCACACTCTGGAAGAAAGTATGTTGTTGTTTGTTTACATGAGTTTTATTTAAGGGTATCGTGTAGGTTTGATTTTACCGCCGCTGTAGGCACTGATAGTTTTATTTATGAGTTAGGGTCTCTGAATTTATAGAGCCCCCTTTCGCCGGTATGACAAAGCAAAGGAGGGGAGAACCTTGAGAACTCTCCAAACAATTCCAGGTGAAATGAGATTCAAATCAGGGTCATCTTACCGTAGACTAGCATGATACAAACTAACTGCCTGCGCCATCAATACGCTCCACATGGGCTTTATGACTTTTGCAATACAGTATTTTATTATTAAAAAGAAGGCGCCTTCGAATGAAGCAATACCCGTTACCCACGAGGCGACATAAACATGGAACCTCCAAAAGTACAGGACAGAAAATCCAGGTTCGATAAGGCCGACACAAAGATTGCGATCAAGGCTATCCTCGAGTGCAAAATGCTTATCTTGTTGAACTACACACGCGTTATAGGAAGAGTACAGACACGCAAAGCTTACTTCTTTTCAAACAGGATCATAGTTTCCGACAATAAACTTACTGACGAGAGACAGTATTAAAAGTTGGCGATGCTGACATTCCCAATTTAGCTTGCCAATTTCCTGCTTAATAATAGTAATGCTTGATTTCTGTTGTTTGCTGTCAAAATGTATTCTTAGACTTTTCAGTCTTAACTAATAGATTCGTTACAAAAAAAATTGGTGGACGTTTTCTGATATGTTCTGTGTAAGTCCTTAGTTCAACACTTCTGGTTTTAAAGCTATAGTTTTCACCCTGTATACTTAAAGATCCTAAGCAAAAAAGAAAAAAAAAAGGAAAAAAAGAAACAATAATTAACGTGATTAGATGTTTGTTTAGTAAGGGTTTTACGGCGCTCGCAACTGCATAAGGTCGTATGAGCACGCAAAGGATACTGTTTATCTTGGACAGTCGCTGCGCTGCACAGCAGAGGCAAGATAGAATGGGGTGTAGAGATGTGGCTGGGGAGGAAAGAAAATCGGGGGTGGGAATTGGGAAGGAAGGAGGATAGAGGTAAAATGTGTGAGGGTGAAGGGGGAGCACAAGTGATAACAATATGTTCGTCTACTGGCAGCTGTATAAACACCATTAAGGGTAATGTGACGAAATCGACACTGTGGTCAAAGAACCTTCCATCATCTGCCAGGCATATCTTGACGAGAGTTGTCGTCCAGCAGGTAACCTGTCCGTTACTTTTCTCCTCCTCCTCATTCTCTCTCTGTCAGTCTTTGTCTCTCTCTCTCTCTCTCTCTCTCGCTTTCTCTCTCTGTCTCTCTCTCTGTCTCTCTCTCTCTTTCTCTCTACCTCTCTCTCTCTCTTTCTCTCT
>NW_004797521.1:620720-622745 GCF_000002075.1 Aplysia californica | reverse complement strand
TTAGAGAAGAAAATTTTTTGGTCGCTACCCGGATTCGAACCCGGGACCTTTGAATGAGAGGCCAACACCTTAACCTCTAGGCCACGAGAGCCCCCTCCAGCCAGAGTGAATATTTTTGTTTCTCCTGGGCTGAAATGTATAAATGGACATGATAGTATTACGTGCTCAAATAGGCCAATTTGGGAGAATAATTCAGTGCATTATTTTTGCAGTCTCGCTTTTTTTATTCCTTATCCCTTTGTCATTTTCTCGTGGCTGATTTGCCACTTTGAACTAATCTATGTGTGTCTAACAGGACTGAAAACTAATATATGTGAGGCAGTGTGGTGGAATGAGGCTCTCGTCAAAATAATCAAAGTGAAGAAACCTGGATTTTTCCGGAGGTTTGTGAATTTTTATCCAATTTTTTTATTTTTTTTTTTGGATAAACACCTTTCATGCTCATGAAAGAATTCATTTCTGTGTGGAATTTTCTGAAAAACGTTGATTTAATGTAAAAAAAAAAGAAGTGAATTTTCAGTTACCACATGCTCTTAAGGTAAGGAAATAACTAATCTTTGGTGGCCATTTTCTCACTAATTATGCCTCTGAAAACAGGTGACCCCCACCTCCTTCAATTGCAAATATCTCGACTTGCATTCAAGATAAATGGATACTTTTTTCATCCAAATAAAGCTTTAAGATAATACCAATAACTCTACATGCCCAAAAATTGACGAGAGCCTGATTTCACCAAGCTGCCTCTCATATAACTAAACGAACAACTTATGTTTCCCTGTAAACAAAAAATACTATTTTCCCTACTTTCCTCTAAAGCCCCCATCCTTATCTAGTCCGCTTAAAATGTCTTACGTTAAGCCTTTTCGCGCACAAAAGACGTTTATAAAAATATCTTCTCTTGCCTATCTGTAAGGCTGGAAGGATAATGCCAGTCTATGAGAATTATAGCTTGTTTGATCTGCTCCACGGAGTATAGAGGAGCAAGGAGCTGGAAGGACACAAGAAAAGACTCGAGTAATCTCATTAATAATTCAAGCCTCGGGCGCGTTTTTTTCATTACTCCCGAGCTTTTTATCTCGTGTGCCTCACAAAAGACTGAACAGTAGAATCGAACGGTAAAAGAGCTAATAGGAGAACTAGTGCCTATTTACTTGCCTGAAACCTTGAGCCCAGAACTTTCATCTGCAACCATTTATCTTGATATACGGTTCTTTAAAGCATTCGGCGTTTCTGTTCTTCTATTGAATGTAACCACATATTCTGTCAATCCTTGGTCTTATCCACGGGCCAATCAATCTAACACCTTTCGATCAAGCAAGGCTCAGTGGCAAATCCGGGTGTTTTGTGGCGACCAAGACGAAAGAGTAATCTCCCCTGGCGACAAAAGTGGCGCCTGTCGCTATGGCTGTCTTGAGGTGGGGTGTTTTGAGGGCACTTGAAGTCCCCCCCCTCCCCCCTTTTTCCCAAACCACATACCCTCTCCTTTCTTTCCACGGCATTTTCAACCCGTCTTCTTTGTTAGAGCATCTGATTCTCATTACTTTTTTTTTTCTTGTTCTTTTTCTGTTCTGGGGCTCACGTCAAACACAAACATTATTAAAGAATTTCGTATTCTTTGAAGCTGAAAAAAGTGATGAGAGTCGGTATTCATCTTAAGACTATGTTGATTTAACAATAACGGTTTTATTGTCTCCCATTCTGTTGTTTTTGCCAACCTTTTTTCAGTTAACTTTTGTTATTGTTTTCCGGCTGCTTTCCCCCCCCCTATTACTCGTGGTTGAACGGTGCCTTTGGAAAGTTCTAATACTTTTTGCAGTTTTTCATTCATTATTGTCAGTTTAGCTTTCTTTTCCCAGCGCAAAAGGATTGCGGATTGCCGTTTGTGTTGATGTTAACTGCCCTTACATTTGACCCAAACTCTTCGTATTAGACGTTCTGATTTGTTTTAAAAAGATGCTTCACTCCTCGTTGTTAGCATTTTGGTTTGTCGGAGAGGGACACACACATACAGAGAAGGTGGGGGGG
>NW_004797521.1:619064-620546 GCF_000002075.1 Aplysia californica | reverse complement strand
ATGGATGGATGGATGGATGGATGGATGGATGGATGGATGGATGGATGGATGGATGAATGAATAGAGAGAGAGGGGGAGGGAGGGAGAGAAAGAGAAAGAGAACTACATGCATAACACCATTTGCATTTTTAGTCATTCCTTGTCCGCAGCTTCTGGTTTTTCTTTACACAATCATTATGGCAAGAAACGAATTTCGGAATTACCAGCTCAATAAATAACTGTGTAGCGTTATTACGTACTGCCACTTCAGGCAGCAATGTCCAACTCTTTTGCTATTTCAGTAACCCACACTGACAAGAAGAAAGAGCTCAGATTTTGGCGCGTTGACTCTTCCTTAGCATAAGAAATCCTTCTGCGTGTAATAATGCACGTACTGGTACGCAAATAAAATTAGTGGTCTAAGATTTAAATAAATAGATAGAGTAAGAGTTGTTATTTGTGTTGACTTCCCTCTTAGTTGTTTGTGAGTGTGATAAAAATGGACTGTCATTTTCCAAAACTTGGCATTTCCGAGTTCTAGTGGTCAATGGGCATGAGAGTTTAGAAATAAGGTACTCTTGAAACCAAAACGTTTGGTTTGACTTTGGACACATATCATCTACATGTGTCTGTAGTGTAGCAGGTAGGCGCTTCACCGTCGCACGCAGGAGATCTAACTTTGATTCCTGTATGGAAACATTTTTTTATCGAGTATCTCCGTCTTTCTACTGAGATGTTGTATCCCTCTCAGCCTGAATTACTCAGACAGGCAGGGTTGAAGCAGTCTGCTTCCTTAATGATCTAAATAGTGCCTATACAGACGTATAACTTCTTTACTTTATTATTTTGTATTTCGTTTCTTCGCACATTTGAGCACTGATAGGAAAATACGAGTATTAAAAACGTGTGAGAATGTTACGTGCTCGATCTTTAGCTGGAGCTGAAATGGTCCTCAAATAAGACCAGGACAGGAGTATAATTTTGAACAAGACACTGGCAGTCATCACTGTTTAAGTATAGAAAGCAGTAACTCAGGGGGAGTTAAGAGTCTAGAACGGAACAAGAATAGGAGAAAAAATTGTCAACTTTAAAGAAAGATTAAGTTGTCTTGCTCATATGAATTCCCCAACTCTTGCCAAGCTGAAAACCGTGACGAAGTAAATGGATAATGGACTACTTGAAGAATCTGGAGCTTGTCCAAACAAAATACTGCTCTATTGAAGGGGGAGACAATTTCAACAAAATCCTCCAATGCAGAAAGGGAGGCAACGTTAACAAAATCTCCCTTTAGAAAATCGAGCACAGCGATTTCCGGTGTCAGTATCCAATTGGAAACAATTTCCGGTCAGGCATAAATTGTTGATATCCCATTCATTATCTCCGCAGCGATTCAGACTGTTGGCTTGTTCCATTAGAGTAAGGAAAGGATCGGCTCATTCGTAGTAGAAACCTTGTCTCACGGATTGAAATTGCTCTGCCACGGGCGCGCAAACACACACACAC
>NW_004797521.1:606560-617637 GCF_000002075.1 Aplysia californica | reverse complement strand
ATCTATCTATCTATCTATCTATCTATCTATCTATCTATCTATCTATCTATCTATCGTCTCTCTTCCTCTTTTTTACTGTCTCACTCATTTTCTTCTTATTTTTTACCTCACTCTTTCTTTGTCCCCATTCCAATAGTGTTATCTTTTTTTATCCCCAAAGTTATATCAATTCGAAGAAGTTACAGTTATGCTTTCTAGAAACAATGACACATCTGGTGCGGAACAAAATTTAACAGGCTAATTCACTTTTTGAAGTCACTTTGGCATAATATGTTATAAACCAGACAAGTTCGCCTCTTGCTGCGGAAACTAGAAGGAGAATTCTTTTTCAAACAAAACGTTCACCATAATAATATAATATATCCGTGTTAGCTGTCAAAAGCTACGAATCAAATGAGTTAAAATCCGGAAGCCGTAGAGAATTCCTATATACACATTTCAACAAAGTTACATTTTTCAAAGTGGCAAATATCCATACTCTTCTACTGCTTCTTTAACAAAATGTGACCTTTCTGTAAATGCTCGAGTTGGCAGCTAGCCGGTTTAGTTATTTCGGACCAGAAGCATGATGCTACGTTTTATTTATTGAAACACATAGAAAAAGAGAGAGAAGGGAAGCAGAGGAGAGAGACAGATGAAGAGAGAGAGAGAGAGAGAGAGAGAGAGAGAGAGAGAGAGAGGGAGAGAGAGATGCAGAGAGACAGAGAGAGAGAGGCAGACAGAGAGAGAGATGCAGAGAGACACACAGAGAGAGAGACAGAGAGACAGAGAGACATGGAGACAGACATTGCTAACGTGAGAGGTTCGACATCAATACAGCATTGATCCTTTTGCTTCGAACCTGTCTGTCGCGGCCAACCAAGACTTACGATACATTGCATCCGAGAAAAAGCGAAGATACCGAATAAAATACCATTCCATCAGCCAGAATCGAATGTACGCCCTTTGCGAACAGCGACGAAAAGACTCCCCATAACTCCGTGGACGCCATAAGTCCATAAGTCCATAGATAGATAGATAGATAGATAGATAGATAGATAGATAGATAGATAGATAGATAGAGAGATAGAGAGATAGATAGATAGATAGATATATAGATAGATAGACCTTCAGGGTATTTTTCAAAAAGATATTGGCATACACAGCCAGTAGAATATTATGCCACTGTATTTTTCAAATAGATAGCATAAAGAGATAGACAGACAGATAGAGAGACATATCGATCTACCATTATATTTTTCAAACAAATAATAACATTATATTATCATGTTTCTAAACGTGGACCCCTCGGTAATGCAGACAAAACGGGATACCAACCCACTCTATGGGGGCCCTCTGAGAAACTCATTATGAGTGGCTCGGAACAGACGTACGCACCATCCACAGGGAGTAGAAATTTGGAACAGAGCTCAGGAAAACCCGATTACCCTTCTCCTTATTGCCCATGGGGCCCTCTATTTGTGTCGCCATCATGTGGTGTTAGGTGTCTAGTTTCCCTTTAAATCGTCCAGTCTCTGAGACATGGAAATGGTACTTCTGAAAAGGTGTTGGGGAGATCTGTAAGAACTTTCGTGAAAACGCCCACTAAGTACTGTATCTATCTATCTATCTATCTATCTATCTATCTATCTATCTATTTATCTATCTATCTATCTATCTATCTATCTATCTATCTATCTATCTATCTATCTATCTGTATATCTGTACATTATTGATTATGATTTTCTTACTCAGAATTATTTTCCCCTGCAGTTTGTGTAAACACTTGCTAGAAGTACTATATAATGAAAATGGTCTGTCTGTCTATCTGTCTGTCTGCCTGTCTGCCTGTCTGCCTGTCCGTCTGTCTGTCTGTCTTTCCTAATGATCTCTCCTGTACTGTAAGTTAAAAGAGTATTATTGCAAATCTCCCAGTCTGACAACCCATACATTTTATTCTCAACAAACCAAAAATAACGCCCCAATGTTGTGTTGTCGACAAAATCGTTATGTGTCCATTTGCGCGATTTTGACCAGCGAACTTCAAGAGAACAAGGATCAAATTTTAGAATTATCTGAATCACGTCTTTCCTGGGGAGCTCTCAATCGATACTCATTTTTAGCAACAGTAAAACGTACAAGTTTCCTTCCTTTCTTCTCTTGACAGTCTGCAGCCCTGACCACAGTAATTTGAGAGCTACAGCTTTGTCGTCCACGACTATTGGAACACAGCGTTTATTCGATAACTGCGTGTTCAGCTCGCCACTGATCTGATTACTGTGGAGCCAAAGTGGCAACTCAGCAAAGACTGGCCTATTGGCATGCTGTTTCCTCAAACCCTGGCCAGCAATTTATCTGTCGGTAGTCGTATTGGGTACCTAGAGGGAGGGTATTTGCATTTTACTCAGGTGAAGTAGTGGATGTCGTTACTTAGTTTTGAAAGTAGGAAATGTAGTGTGGGTTTTACGGTGAAGTAGAGAAATAGAAATAAGAGCTTCGTTGGGATCCAATAAGATAGACTGTCGGTGTGGATACGTTCGCTTATGCTTTTTTTTCGGACATTTCTATTTTTCTTGGCAAGTGTTTTACGGCGCTCTCAACTGCATAAGGTCATATGAACGCGCGGGACACATTAAACATTTTTCAATTGGTAGAGAATTTTGAATTTTGCCCCAGTTTGCGGCCGAAGCCTACTCTTATCGATTTTAGACCACCACGGGATCTTTAACGTGCGCAACTTGCTTAGGGAATCTCCGAGATTTTTAGCCCTTGTCCGAGAAGGCTAGGTGTAGATCGTTCCTACCAGAAGTTCAGGGGTGTGGTTGAAAGACAGCAGTAAGAAGGAGCCAGGGAGTAGCAGTAGAAATGCTGCAGAAAGAGTCAGGAGCTCAGAGGAGGAGGGGAAAGGAGGTGAGGGGGTAGGGGCTGAAAGTGGAGTGGAAAGCAGACGATAGAACATTGCAAGAGAGCAGGAAAGAAAGTGAAAGGCGACCATTTTAGAGAAGGAAATATTTCTGTCGCTACCCGGATTCGAACCCGGGACCTTTGAAGGAGAGGCGAACACCTTAACCTCTCGGCCTTGAGAGCCATTTGGACATTTCTTTTACTTGATTTGGGAGCATTATTTTAATTGTTAAGATACGAAGATGACTCAAGTATGAAGCCTGAATAGATAGATAGATAGATAGATAGATAGATAGATAGATAGATAGATAGATAGATAGAAGTAGGAATTTTTCCGTCAACACCGGTGGTATTGTTTGTGACGTCCTGGTCTAAGTTTGGTTTTCATTGAAAACGTCAGACCCCGATTTAGGATATGCCAAATCGAGCCCGAAACTACCTAAATATGTACATTTTACGTGAGGTGAGAAAGAGATGGTCTCCATTTGCTGCGTCATTGATCGTTTCTGCAGGTGTTGTCTTCCTTTTCTCCTATTTCCTGTTCATATTGTCATGACCTCGTTCTTCCATTGGCAGTACCGTACCAAGGTTTTACACTGATCTTTGTTTCAGCTGGGATCAACCCTCTGTACTATACCTACGTTTCTACATTGATATATGTTGATGATGCCCCTGTTTTCGTCGTCTGTGCTTCTTAAATTCCCTTTAGAATCGAACAAAAATGTTTGTATGTTGATTTCTTAATCAGATTTGGTTAACTTTCCGTATTGTCCCTAGGTTTCACATCGATGCCTGTTGTAGACATTATCAACCCTCTGTGCCATACCTAAATTTTTACGTTGATATCTTATGATGCTGTCCCTCTCTTTGTCGCCTTTGCTTCTCAAATTCTCTTTAGAATCGAACAAAAATGTTTAGTGGTCTTACATAAAATAAAACATCTATGGTCCTGAGCATTCGTCCATAGTTTTTTTGTGTGTGTTTGTTTCTCTCTGGTAACGCCCCTAATCTTCGGGACGTACATGTATAGGACTTTATTGCGTTGCAAATGCCGTATTACTCTTGTTAAAACTAAACCTAAAACGATTGTGCTGTTCATGACTCAATGTTCTAACTTTAAACTACCCATCATCCCTTCTAATTTGTTTCTGAAGTTTAGTGTGTGCGTGTCTCTAGTTGTTCACAATATTGCAGTGTTCTAATTTTAATTTTGTTTAGAAGCCCTGATGATGGTCTTGATATTAATAGGCAGACTTCTTCGTAAGTTTTCTCGTCTGTCCACCTGATCTTGCTCATTTCCCATTAATACCTAATTTCAAAGGCATCTAACTGTCAATTTCAGCATTCCTTCCCTATGTTTGAAATAACGGAAAGTGTGTTTCGTTCTTGACGTCACGCCAACACACATGTGACCCCCAAAGAGAATGGAAACCTCTGTTGTGCGCAATAGTAGGTTAAGTAAATTTCAACTGTAGGCCTAAAGTTTGCTTTTACCTGTTCTCCGTACACGTTTTAGTTCTACATAAAGAAAGTTCTCTCGCACTGTCGTATTCATAAAACGAAAAAGGCATCCCAGCAGTCTTAGTATTATTACCGTGCAAACGCCTGATATTCCAGTGCATGCCAATATACGTTGGTATTGTTGTCTTGCCGTGTCATTCAGGGTGCACGGTAAAGGAAAATAAGGTGTGTTCGTGGGGGGGAGTTCGAAACGGAATATTTGTTTGGGCAGAGAAGAGAACATTTTAATGGAAAAGAAAAACGTGCGCTGTTCACCTCATTCCCATGGACTGTTGGTGGTTGGAAGGTGCTCTGAAATGGTTTGCTCCTTCTTTCTTATCAACCATCTATCGTTCTTATCTCTCCTTCTCCTTTTTGTGTTTGTTACTCGCTTGTACCACGTCTAATCTTCGGCACTTATATGACCTTATTGTGTTACAAGTGCCGTAAAACTCCTACTGAAACTAAAACATTCCCCCGAATTGCTTACTGGTCTGAACACATAATTCTAGACTATCATTTTCTAGATAAGTCGCAAATATCATCTCACATATATTGCTTCTCTCGTCCTACCGTCAATTTACCTCTTGCTCATTATCGCCCAATCTTTATATTTGTATTAAGCGTAGATACTTTGTCGTCTAAGGCTCCCACCATTTTCTCCTGTTCTATCTTTGATGACGCCGTTAAGCAATTGTTTTCCCGTCACAACTCGATTGGTGTCATGTCTGACCTTTTACATTAATTTGTGGAATTGGAGGCCTCTCTCTAATCGTGTCTGATGTCCTATTGTATTGGTCCAGTCAGTCAGTGTCAAAGTGTCGTAGTTAAATGTTAGCAGGAACAGGTTTTGAGGTAATATCATTTCATTCAGACTTTTGTTTTAAAGTGGATGGTATTTGAATTGCCTTTGTCTTTCCTCAAAAGAAATAGATGTCAACGCACAAAAGGATGTGTGGACGGTTGGCGGGTGCTGTGGTGTGGTTTGCTCCTTCTTTCCTGTCTAACATCTATCGTCCCTGTCTCTCCTCATTTTTTGTGTATGTTATTCTCTAGTAAAACATCTATTCTTCGGCGCGTATATGACCTTATTGAGCTGCAAGTGCAGTAAAACTCTTACTAAAACTAAAGCTAAACAAAATGATGTTCAAAAACAGCAGTGGTCCTTATTCTGTTCTTGTCTGTTATCTGAGTCAAATATTATGCCTTTATTTTTGCAACTTTTTTTTAATCGAAAAGAGTTTCATACCGATTTTCTCTGTGCTCTGGGATTAGCTGATTGAATGCGACTTCTTTGGGCGTTTTTTTGTTTTCAATTGTTTTCATAAACAAAGAGATGTATTTAAACGCCATAGAAAATAGCTGTGGCTGTTACATGTTTATTATGTTTATTACCTTGTGTATATCGTGTATAATATTATTACCGTATTATTATGTATTTTATTACGTTTTCATTCGCTGTGTCTACAACAACAAAACAGAACATTTACACAAAAGAGCGAAGTTTTCTTATATCTTTTTTATCTGTCCACAGATGAGATATCGTTGCTGTCACCAGATTGGGAAGAAGATTTTTGTGAGTCGGGAATTCATCTGGGACTCAAACGAGAAAGCCTTGGCAAAACCGACTCTAGTGTTGAGCCTAATAGACCCCCGGCCAAACAGTCAAGAGTTGTCTTTGCTGATGTGCTTGAAAACGTGCACAAACAAGACTCAAAGCATGATCGGGCCCTAACCAATCGCAGAAACAGTCACCAACCCTATGTGCCTCCACCACCACCTCCACCTCCCGCTATACGAATAATTTCAGCAAGTCCTCGTCCTTCGAAGCATATTTCTCACCAGTTAGGAGGAAGAGGGTTTCCATTTGTAGGAGAAAGCAGAAGAAGGAAGTCATCAGACGATAGGAAATTTCTGCCATCAGCCTTAAAAGGTCCTGATTCAGTGAAGAGTCTCAAGAGTACTCCAGCCCCTCATCCGCCTGGAGCTGAACTCTCAAGAGACAGGCTAGACCCCGTTAACGGTTCTCATGAGGGATTTGGAAAAAGGAAAGCAAGTTTGCAGGCCAAATCTCCGGACAAAAACGCCAAAGGTCCTGACCTCCACGGGTGTTTGAAGAAGAGCCCTGGCAAAGAGCTGCGAGTGGCGTTCTCAGAGCCGATCGCTACAACAGAAATCCCAGGGGCACCAGGACGGAGCGGTGCTGCTTGTGGCGGTGACGGTCACTTCCGCCCCTTAGGGCCCTCAAGTCATGCGTCTGCGTACACGGCGTGTGTCCCGACCAGTGCTTGTAGTTCCGTTTTCTGCCCGTCAACGTCTGTCCTCTGTAGCACCTCATGTTCATCAACTTTTGGCAAGAAAACTTCAGCAGCCATGAGTTTTTCTCCCATCACAACGTTTGCGACAGAGCCCGGCGCTTCGGCCCAATCTCCGCTCAGTCAAAACATCGAACTGAGTACTCTAAAATTTGCGGATTCTCCCTCAGTTGATGACAGTTTGTCTGACTGGTTTCTCGCCACATCCTCCTCGTTCGTAAACTCTTCGTCTACGGGATCTCAATCAGTGTCATCTATCCCACAAAGTTCTATCATCACTTCGAGCGGGACTTCTAGAAATTCGAACTCTGCTTCTCTCACAGATACGTTTTTCTCCTCCCCTTCCCCTCTCACTCCGACACGAGTTATAACACAACCACCCCCATTACCCCAGACATCACCATCATCGACAGCTGCAGGAGTTGTAACTTTACTAACTGATGAGCGTGGTTGGAGCGGCGACAGCGGCGCGGGCGTAAACGGTAGCTGCACAAACAGCAATTCCCCGATCGTGTCCGAATCCGCCCCAAATGGCGACTCGTTCGTGGAAGAGAGGAGAGGGGGCGGCTCGGCTGTTAGGCCTGGCACTGTACCTTCGCGCGACGCTTCCCGCGCTAACAGTATTCATCGTCTGCAAGATATCAGCAATTCTGTGCTTAGCCCGGACGCGGTGAGCGGGGGAGGCGGTGATTCCAGCACAGTGCCTGCTGACAGCGGCCGCGATGGAGGTTGTCATAGAGGCAGTTACAGCGGCGGTGGTCAGCAGTGCGAAGAGAATCGTAATGGATGCAACAAAAACAACAGCCATGCTGTATCTGCGGTTGGTTTAGCACGCGACACGGACCAAGAAGATTCTGAGGACGGATTTAGTGACACGCCGAAATTTCATCCTTCAAACTATCATTATCACCACCGTCATAGTTATTCCTACCCTCACAGAACCGATGAGAATTTCAACCCAAGGGATTTTCATGGAGGTTACGCCGGGTTTGTGGACTCTGACCGCACGCAGAATAGTACAAGGTACTCGCACCGCGCAAGCGTAGGGTGTGTCGGGGATTTTAGTTCAAAACCACGAGAAGGATACAACTTCGAGGGAAATAACTACAACAACTACAACTACAACTACAACCACCACCAATACTATCAAGACCACCAGCCTCAACATCCTCAGTATTATCATCACGTCTACCAACAACAACAGCAACAGCAACAACAACATCAAACTTATGCATATCACTTTTTACAACAGCAACAACCATCACAACAACAGTATCAACATCACTCTCATCACCATCATAATCATCCGCACCAATACCACCACCAGCAACAACAACAACAACAATACATTCACAACAACACTCCCTGCTCTAGTCACCCGGCGTTCAACTCAGATCGCCGGCTCCCCGACTTCGTCACTATCGACCAATGCTACCGTGGGACGGACGAGACTGAATGTAGCACCATCTGTCTCATCGCACAATTCGACTCCGGCACCAACACTGGAACTGGAACCGCGACCGTCAGCAACGTACCCACCAGCACCAAAGAGGGGTCGGAACAGCAGCAGCATCATCAGCAACAGCAACAGCAACAGCAGCAGCAGCATCAGCAGGGAGCGGACTGGATCAGCACGCCATCCAGCGGTCAACATCTCACATCGCGGCGTGGCGGCCCCGTGGAGCCCCCACCTCCTCCCCGGAAGGAGAGAGTCTCCTTGCGCCGAGGCATCATGATGCGCCAGATGTCCCTGAATCCCACACACGAGCAGGATATACACGCCATTGCAGGTGCTACTTGATAAGTAATGAGTGTGCATTAGAACAAAAGAGGGCCAGAAGTCAACTCCTTCTCTAAAGAACTATTTCTTTACCATTTAGATAAGCAATTTTTTTTTGTCGAAACCACATTAATTAAATGAGAAGACAATAACAAAAGCAGTTTCTCTTTTAAGTGAAAAATAAAGACAAAAATAATTAATGCATGATTTCACGAAAACGCACTTTTGAGGAAAAAGAACACGATTTTTAAAAAACAATTCTAAATAATTCAACATCCTTATTATGACCTTTGGCCCTTCCTTTCTATGTGTACCTACCAATTTATTATTTTTTCTTGTTTCTTTTTGGCTTTGGTTTTGTTTCGGTTTTTGTTTTGTTTTGGGGTTGTTGTTTTTATCATCACATCCTGGCGATACAAGAAGCAAAGGAATCCAATCGTAGATTAAAGGTGGGCCCGTCTCGGAACCGAGATGGCTCCGAGTTCCGCTTCTGTTCTTGGATAATATTCACATGTGTCTGGATTACGTATCAACACAGACTCGTCTTGTGTTGTAGAGTGGTTTTGTATTTTTCTTACATGCAACCTTGAATTGTGTGCAGAAAGAGGACTTGAACTTATTCACACATCTTATAGAGGTAACTCATCCAGAATAATTCAAACTAAAATGAACTCATGTCGGTGTGAAGAAAATGGCAGGGTTTTTGTTTTGTTTTGTTTTTTGCTTGGTTGCTTGTTTGTTTGTACTGTTATTTATTTATAATTGGTTCTTATATTATTGTGTTTTGTTATTTATTGTTATCAGTTTATTTTTGTTTGTTTTGTTTTGTGGGGTTTTTTTGATTTGTCCTCTTCGTTTTTAACGCAGCGACACTGTTTGCTTACTTTCGTCCTGTCAAGAGCTGGCTTTTTTTCCGGTCTAGAAAGTAAAATAACTATACAAATTGAACGTTTTAAGACATACTCCGTTCCTAATTAGTGATTTTTAAATCGCTATAGCTTTAGTTTATTCAGCTGGGTTTTTTAAATCAAACCCGGCGAAAATCTTACTATTGTGACTTGGAAAACGCCACTCGTCAAGTCATATTTTTATACTCTCCTTCTGTTGATTCTGTTTAGCAGTCTTGCTGTTTTCTACCGTTATTGTGTCGATGTGCTTCTCATTACTTAAAAAAACGAAGCAAAAACTAGTGTTCCGTAACCATGTCAGCGAGATTCGTGTTCGGCACCCATTGAGACAAGGGTTAAAGTCACACATCCACTGTCGCAACTCAGACGACCACTAGAAATTAATATGCTCTAACTTTCGCTAATTTTTTTTCTCGTCTTTGTTTTTCATTGTTGAATGTACCGATGCTATTCTGAGAAAGCAAAGAGGAGAATTCAAAGCAATATTGCAAGTTGGACACATTGTTATTTTAATTGACAAGATACTTGAGAAAGGGCATGAGAGACCTGATTTCAAATCCTTGCAAAATTATTTTGGATTTGTTTTCTGTGAGAGATTACAATGATAGCATAATAATATCTATTTTTTCCACATCTATCTCCACAATTAATCTCAGAGAGAGGAAAGTTTAGCTCTGAGAAGTGTTTATTAAATTAGAAAAAGAGTAAAACTCGAAAGCAAACAAGTACAATGTACTTTAACCCTATCCGTACGCCGTGTTTTACTATCGTATCCATACGACGTGGGGAACTCTCTATCACCACTTTCCAAAGAGGAAATATACTCGTTAATTCGTACGCTCTGCATAGCAGTCTGTCAAAATGATTTTTTTTTTAAATACTGAAAGTTTCAAAGAGATCTTTGCACTAGAAGTATTCTAAAATGTGAAGAATACAACCCAAGGGGTACAATAAATGATCCCAGGGCATACGGATAGGGTTAAAGCATGATACAATCAATGTGTCCAAGACAATCACCCATTGTCGTGGAGAAAAGTGGTTTTCCAAAAAAAAAGTGGACGTCTTGGACAGTGACATCATAAAATTAAAAATGCAAAAGGGAGTGGGAAATGACCGTTTGTACAGGTGGTTGTCTTGGACAGGTGGCCGATAGAACAGGTTCGGTAATGTTAAATGATGTCTATACATTCTGCACCGATTTACCCCTAGCTGCGCTTGCATCGATAAGTTTTCTTGGGCTTCATCGGTTTTATGAAGTTCGGGAAGCTGCAGAATCGCTCACATAAAAAGGCACATGGAGACAGACAAAAAAACTCCTTTCTTGGGAAAGTGGCAAACATACACACTTGATTTAGCCGGCGCGCTTGTCTGGCATTGGTTTTGCTGTCAGGCGTAACATGAAACTCATTCATGGACATTAATAAAGTTGTGCACTGAATGGCTTGCCTGCATGACTTGGGTACGTGGTATATCGGACACAGGGGTGCAGATCAAAGTAAAAGCTCACGAACAGACATCCAGACAGAAGAAGAAGAAGAAGAAGAAGAAGAAGAAGAAGAAGAAGAAGAAGAAGAAGAAGAAGAAGAAGAAGAAGAAGAAGAAGAAGAAGAAGAGGAAGAAGAAGAAGAAGAAGAAGAAGAAGAAGAAGAAGAAGAAGAAGAAGAAGAAGAAGAAGAAAAAGAAGAAAAAGA
>NW_004797521.1:602211-603602 GCF_000002075.1 Aplysia californica | reverse complement strand
ACAGACAGACAGACAGACAGACAGACAGACAGACAAACGTAACAGAGAGACGTGTTTGTACATGTTTTTATTGGTGTTAGAGAGATAGAAAAAGTGAGAGGTACTGAAAGAAAACAAAATGCTCTTGATTATACTCTAACGTGAAGAACATCTGCCTATAGATATATGTTGTGAGGAGTATAATATTATTATGTACTGGGTTTCTTGGTGTCAACCTATACTATATTATATCATAAAGTAAATGCGTTGTTCTAATAGCATTGGGTGGGTGGTTGGCGGTTGCTCTGGTGTGGTTTGCTTCTTCTTTCCTATCAAACATCTGCTGTCGTCCTTATCTTTCCTTCTTCTTTTTTATGTTTGTTACTTTCCTGTAACACCTCCAATCTTCTGGAGCTCATATGACCGAGCGCCATAAAACCTCTGCTAATACTAAATACTAATACTCCCCTCCTTCTTTTTTGTGTTTGTTACTCTCTTGTAACACCTCTAATCTTCGGCACTTATACGACCTTATTGTGCTGCAAGTGCCGTAAAACTCTTAATTAAAACTAAACTTAAATAATACCATTGAGTAGCAGCAAAATATAAAATAATTCAAAATTTTGCAAGCTCCTCCTTTATCAGAGGCAGGGGTTAGAGCATTTTTTTTCCTTCTTTTCCATCACTTGTGTGTTTGTTTGTTCATGTTTCTGTTGTGCACCGCGCGCGCGCGCGAGTGTGTGTGTGTGTGTGTGTGTGTGTGTGTGTGTGTGTGTGTGTGTGTGTGTGAGTTTGTTTGTTCGTGAGTTTGTTTGTTCGTGTGTGTGTGTTTTTTAAACATGCGTCAGCTTTCGATTCTAAGTTACAATACATTTTCCCAATTCTTTCCCACTTTCTTATAACTCAGAGGTAGCTGAAAATAGATTTTGGGAGGTTTCTAATTTCATTTGTTTTGTTAGCATAAAATATGATAAAAGCAGTGTCTTAACCTCTTTTAAATCCCCCGTAGGAAAATGTGAAGTTACTTATGCCTATTTATGTTTTGTTTCCCATATTCCTTTCTCTTGTAATGTCACTTACAAAATGGCTAGAAGCTTTTAGCTCGTTCTCGAGCTTTATGGCCATCATAAAAATCAGAACTAGCTAAAAGCGGATGCCGTTTTGTTGCGGTGCTCTGATGAACAGAGATTTTTTTTTCGTATAGATATTATAAACTTCACACGGTCATAAATTTGACCAAATTACATTTCATATTCATTGCCCTTAAGGCAGGCATAATAATATTATTATTATTATTATTATTAATGAACTTCACAGATTTCTTTGCCTGTCGATGAAGAGGCTACATGACAGTTCGCACTGAGAATTCTGCTCTTTGAGGGGAAACTACTCCAATCCCAAACAGGAGGGAA
>NW_004797521.1:587268-600642 GCF_000002075.1 Aplysia californica | reverse complement strand
CACACACACACACACACACACACACACACAACCTATGCCCCCTTCTCAAGTTTTGTCTTCCCACACACAGAGTGGACATGAAATCCATACTGTCTGATCTTGGTGGGTGGATGGTGGGTGCTCTCGTGTGGTTTGCTCCTTCTTTCCTATCAAAGATCTGTCGTCCTTTTCTCCCCTCCTTCTATCTTGTGTTTGTTACTATCTTGTAACACCTCTAATCTTTGGCACTTTTATGACATTATTGTGTTGCAAGTGCCGTAAAACTGTTACCAAAACTAAAAACTTATCTGTACTTATTCTTCTTTTTTATGTTTGTTACTCTCTTGTAACATCTCTAATCTGCTGGCATTCGTATGACCTAATGCAGTTGCGAGCGCCGTAAAGCCTCTATTAGAGCTAAAGCTCTGATCTTGCTCAAGCCATGATTCTGTTTATTCTCCCTCCACGCAGATATACGATCCTCTCACATGAGCCAGCCTGAAGACAACCATCACGCACCTGACTCCTGGGAACCCAACAACGTGGACAGCACCGGACCACGCCGCCTCAGCACCTGTTCCTTCTCCCGACACGCCGTGCACCCGACCCCGCCCACAGTCCTGCCCATGGCCGCCCCCCCTGTCGTCCTGGTGGACGGGGCGGAACTAGAAACAAGGAGAGACAGTTCAGCTTCTCTGGGCAAGGACGTTGCACCAGTCGGCAACGATTCTTTAGAGTGCCGACGGGGAAGCAACGTGCCCGAGCGCCAGCCTTGTCTACCACAGCAATCGCCACAACATCAGTATCAGCAACAGCAGCAGCAGCAGCATCAACATCAACAGCATGAACAACAACCTCAACAGCAACCTCAGCAGGGCTACGCATCTCCAGGAACTAAGATGAAAATGAAGAACCTGGGTTTATCAAATGCTGCAAGCGCAATGCGGTTTAGATTAACCTTTGACGAGACGGCCGACGCGGCAGCAAACAAGAACATCGAACTGCCTCCAGACGTTAACCCACAGGTGTTGACCACCAAACGCCCGTCGTGTATTTGTGGGGAGCCGGAGCTCCCGCCAGCTGGGGGTCCGTTCCTTTTCTCCCAACCCCAAGACAAGACGAGTGGTGGGGAGGGACCAAACCACCATGCCCCGCCCCCTCCGCATACTTCAGCCTCGGACAGCGCCATTTGTGGTGCTGCTGCACCTTCATTGTTCCAGCCGCAACAAGCAGAGCACACGACTGCCTTCTCGGCTTCGCATTCCTTCTACGCCCCTGGCTACCCACCCACGGGAAATGCTCCGTACTCACCATCCACAGGGGTTTATCCTCTCAAGACGAGTCATTCGTCTATTCCTTATATTGAGACTCTCCAGCCTGAGGCCGGTAGAACGCCGGCCCTTGTTGTTTCCTCGCCGTCGCCAACGAATATTAACAGTGAACTAATGTTAGACGATCCACAAAAAGACAACAATATCTCCACAATACAAACCCAGAACCAAACGGGAGAGCACCCGAAAGTGACAATTTGCATCTCCAACTCCCAGCAGTCGTTTATTCCATTTACGTGTGATAGTCCAACCTTTGAGTCGGGTTTAGAAGAAAACAGTTATAATCTCAGCGACTTCAGTGACTCTCATTACCACCAACACTCCAACCACATCAACAACAATAATCAGTACGGGTTCAAAGACGGTTCATCCCCCATCATGTTCCACGCTGAGCCCGGCTCGTCTGCTGCCTATCACAACAGTCTGATGATGAACCAGGATCATCCGGACTTCGATATCGCCATGGTAAATGGTACTATCCCAATGGAAACGTCTCAGCTTTTAGCCAATCATCACAGTGATTCTCAACCCCTGCTACCCCACCAAGACACTGTTTCGGCTCCACCAATCCAAGATTTATATCGCTATCACGTGTTCTTCTCTCACTGTCCCGAAGACCGAGAGTGGGTGGAGCATATGGTCGCGCATCTCGAAGCTCCACCCTTTAACTACACGTGCGCATACGCGTCACTCCAAGACGAGGCCGACCCAGGGACGTTACAACAACGAATCTTGTGCGCCGCCATGTTGAGTGAGCGAGTGGTGCTCGTGCTTAGCTCAAAATACGTGCAAGATACATGGTTTTCTTTCGAGAAAACGCTGAAGCAGCTCACCCAGATGAGCCTGCATAACCAGAGGATCATGGGAGTGCTGCTGGAGGACTGCGAGATCCCCGAGTCTCTCGGAGAGTTATATTTCCTCGATTCCTCAGATCCGGATTTCTTCCATGTGTTCACGAAGCGATTGAAAACAAGTGGGTATTATTGTGGTTTTTTATTTGTTGTGTAGCAATGTAGATATGTTCAGGCTTTTTTTTTTGTTACCCTTGTTGATACTGTGGTAGTGGTAAAGGTAGTGGCTGCGGTTGTGGTAGTGGTAGTGGCGGTGGTAGTAGTAGTAGTAGTAATTTATAGTAGCAGTAGTAGTATTAGTAGTAGTAGTAGTAGTAGTTGTTGTTGTTGTTGTTGCTGTTGTTGTTGTTATTGTTGTTGTTTTTGTTGTACAAGAAGAAGTAGTACATGTAGTAATAGTAGTAGTAGTTGTTGTTGTTGTTGTTGCTGTTGCTGTTGCTGTTGATGTAGCTGTTGTTGTTGTTGTTGTTGTTGCTGTTGTTGTTGTTGTTGTTGTTGCTGTTGTTGTTGTTGCTGTTGTTGTTGTTGTTGTTTTACGAGAAGTAGTAGTACATGTAGTAATAGTAGTTGTTGTTGTTGTTTTTGTAGTAACTTCTGTTGCTGTTGTTGTTGTTGTTGCTGCTGATGAATACGATGTTGATGATGTTGATATTTTTGTTGTTGTAAGAGGAGTTGGAAGTTATGATTGGTGTGATAGTGACAGACTACTACTACTAATACTACTACTACTACTACTACTACTACTCCTACTCCTACTACTACTCCTACTACTACTACTACTACTACTACTACTACTACTACTACTACTACTACTACTACTACTGCTACTGCTGCTGCTGCTGCTGCTGCTGCTGCTGCTTCTGCTGCTGTTGCTACTGCTACTGCTACTGTTCTACTACGGGAAAGATTGATTGGCACAAGAAGGAGTTGCTAACTCTTTAAAGGTAAAATTATACATCAGAACATTAATGCCCTGAAGCTCTTATGGGATGTTTCTAAAAATGTTACCTCTTTCTGTTACCCTTGTTCCCTTTATGCTAAACCCATTGGACCCCGGCGTCTGATAGACCATAGCTAGATTGTTTGCTTTACACAGCGTCGGACCAAGATGAGGTTCGAACCCTCGAACTCGCTATCTCACGATATATGGGTCCGGTAGCCTAACCCCTGGGCTACCGACGTCACTGTAGTAGTAGTAGTAGTAGTAGTAGTAGTAGTAGTAGTAGTAGTAGTAGTAGTAGTAGTAGTAGCAGTGGTGGTGGTGGTGGTGGTGGTGGTTGTTGTTGTGGGTGGTTGGCGGGTGCTCTGGCGTGGTTTGCTCCTTCTTTCCTATCAAACATCTGACATCCTTATCTCTCCTCCTTCTGTTTTGTGTATGTTAGTCTCTTGGTAACACCTCTATTCTTCGGCACTTATATGACCTTATTGTGTTGCAAGTGCCGTAAAACTCTTACTAAAACTAAAGATTGTGGTGGCAGTATTGGTGTTGTTGTTGATGTTGCTGTTGATTCATACGTTTGCATTTATGTCATTGAATGCCTCCGCTTTTCTGCTGAGATGTATCTAACGCGGAAGGGGTGAAAGGGTTGACCCTCCATCAGAGGATAGGAGAAAACCCGCTTTCTGAAATTCTAGAAATTGTGTCTAGAGGGACCATAAATATTTTGTCTATCTATCTATCTATCTATCTATCTATCTATCTATCTATCTATCTATCTTATATCCACCCATCCTTCCATCCTTCCATCCATCCATCCATCCATCCTTCCATCCAACCATCAATCTAGCTAGCTAGCTATTCCGACAGTCCCCATTTTTTTTGTCAACAGGTCGTATACCCCGGAGCAGCGCCTCAGTGAGTAGCGACCTTGGGCAGAACGCCGTAGCACCTGCAAGTGAGTACATTCTTGAATATTAATGTTGTTGAAGCTGCTGCTGATCATGTTTCTTCTCTTGTTGTCACTGTTGTTATTGTTGTTACTGCTTTTGTTGTAATTGTTGCTGTTATGATTGCTGCTGTTGTTGTAGCTGTCATTGTTGTTGGTGGTGCTGGTGCTGGTGGTGGGTGGGTGATTAGCGGGTGCTCTGGTGTGGTTTGCTCCTTCTTTCCTATCAAACATCTTTCGTGCTTAACTCTCCACTTCTTTTTTATGTTTGTTACTCTTTTGTAACACTTCTAATCTTTGGCGCTTATATGAGCTTATTGTGTTGCAGTGCTGTAAAACCCTTACTGTGGGTGGTTGGCGGGTGCTCTGGTGTGGTTTGCTTTTTCTTTCCTGTCAAACATCTATCGTCCTTATCTCCCCTTCTTCTTTTTTATGTTTGTTACTCTCTTGTAACAGCTCTAATCTTCTGGCGCTCATATGATCTTATGCAGTTGTGAGCGCCGTAAAACTTGTACTCAAACTAACTAAAAACCCTTACTAAAACTAAAAGTGGTGGTGGTAGTGGTGGTGGTGTTGCTGTGGCTGCTGCTGATGCTGGTGATGATGTCGTAGTTGCTAGTACTGTTAATTTTACGGTTACTTTTATTTTTATTTTGTAACCCGGCGGTTTTTTAAAAATTAATGTTATTATTGTTTTTAATTATGCTGATGTTACTGCTGCAGAACGTTCTGCGGTATTTACTGCCGCTACGTTTGTTAAATTGAGATGAACGCCTCCCTTTCCTCCGCACACACACACACACACACACACACACACACACACACATACAGACACACACATGCACGCACACACACACAGACGCACACTTACGCACACACTTCTCAGAGCACGAAAGTCATGTAGGTTGAAGTTCTGCTTTCATTTTTACTCTATCTATCTATCTATCTATCTATCTATCTATCTATCTATCTATCTATCTATCTATCTATCTATCTATCTATCCAATTGCCCTCCTTATATCAGAGCAGCTCGGCCTCACACATCTTATTTACTTTTCTCTATCTCCTACCCCCCCTCCCACCCCACACTCACAGCCTCTCCTCTCGCCTCACCCCCAATCACCGTCTCCCGCCCCGCGCCTCTTTCATCTTTCCACAAGCTTTGAGAAATTGCTTTCACGAGAGTAATGACCCTTTGATTAATTAATAACACGCTGCTTCCCACACCGCGCTCCCCGTAGCAATATATTGCCAGGTCCCATGGTTATGGCTGATGTCGCCGGCCCGCCCGCCAACTGGACACTTTGGCTCTCTTGGACATTATTTTAAGGGTTTCAGCCTCAATATTGTGATAGGCGATTTTTGTCGAATGGGAAAGTTTCGATCTGCCTGTTTCGATTCCATTTATTTTTTAATTTAGAACGTAGCTGACACGTATGTCCGATTTGCTGTAGGTCGAAGACAATACTGTAGGCACATTTCAAACCACCGTTGACCAATCAGAAACACAAATTGGCTCATGTCAACGTTTGTTCGTTGTTGCATTCTAGGTCCAGATGAAGTCAACGGGCCGCCCGTGGGTAGGGGGTATATAAATAGACCCACTACCCCGTCTGTAGGAAATGACGAAGTGTCGCACACGGACCTCAACCCTCTGGGATCCGTGTACGAGGCCTACTTCGGTACATCTTCCTCTTCTCCTTCCTTCTTTATTACTTTTTCTATCTTTTCTTCCACCGCTGACCTCATGTGGAGCAAAAACTAGAGGTCATCCACCCCACAGAGTGGGCGCCTCGTTGACCGTGATGTGCGACCCGTGTGGAGGGAAACCAGGTACCTGAAGGTTGAGGTGAGATCAGTCTGCGGATTGTTCGTTACCAACACACCTCTTTGGCCCAGGTTTTCCTCTTAGACGGGAGAGTGGCACGCCCATGTCACTCAATCGGTTGGGAGCTGAAACCCCTTCAGGCCCTGGGTCAATCTTGACGGGACGGTTTTGTTCACTCTCGTGATGAGTATAGCTCCAGGGTAGCTCTGGCACAGCTCCGGCTATCTTAGCAAGGTGCCCCCTTGTTGGGCTCGGTGGCGGGTGGGGAGCCCGGAGCTGAACCATTTGTATATCTCATATGGAATCTGAAAACCCCAAAGACCCTTCCCCAGCTCCCAACGTTTGTAAAAAGTCTCGGCTCGCGGAAGCGGGTGCGGCGCAGGGCCGAGCAAAATCATCTACCTCTGCTACCTCTTCTGTAAAAAGGACCTTTACGGCTGTCTCTACCCTCCCTCTTCCCAGGGAGCTTCTGCGGCAGCTGTACTTGATCATCCGCGGCACCGATGCATAGAAAAAGAAACAGATCTCAACCTCAGCATTTAAGACTGGAGATCCACTAAGACAAGTTCTGTGATACATTTTTACGAATGTCCATAAACTGTCCTCTTGTGCACTCCTCGTCAAATGCGCATTGGAAACAGAACTGACTGGACTTGAAAAGATCACTACCTTCGGTGGTGTTCCTTGAGTATCCGAGCGACACCAAATATACAACCAGTCGAAGGGCGTGGTCCACAGCCATGAGCTGAAGGGCTGCTCCAATGAAGAAAGTGTGGCTAATTGCAAGGGTGTGGTGGAAGCCCGCCGGATTACTCTTCGGCAGGAGGAAGATCATACTAGAAACGAATACGATTATTTTAACTTTCGATTCGTGCCGCCGTCCAGCCACCGTTTCGGCGTCATACTTGGTCCTGGGAGTGCGACCTATGTGCCAAACCCTATGCGCTGCTTTTAGTGTCAGAAGTTTGGCCATAGCCTATCGCGATGCCAACGGGCAGCCGTGAGTCCTCTCTGTGGCAAGACTGAGAAGGAATGCAAGACTAGTCCTTGCTGCGCAAATTGCCAAGGTCAGTATACAGCCTTCAGCAAAGATTGCCCGACTTGGATCTAAGAACGCGCAATCCAAGAGTACAAAGCGCGAAATGGCTGCTCTTTTCAAGAAGCCCGCAAAGCTGTCTGCCCGCCAGTCGCTACCTCGGTCCCTCGCTGGTCATAGGCGAAGGTAGCCCGACCCGTCATGAAGTCGGCCTGGTGTCCCCTTCCCCCTCTTCCCAACCCCCTCCCCCCCCCCCCCCATTCCCAGCCCCCTTCGTCTGCTCCACCTCCCCCTACCCCTCCAGCATACACCCCCTACCAATGGACTATGATAGCTCCGATCTCGCATGGTCTGTCCCCGGGAAGGCGGAGCCGTCCCTCCTTCCCCAAATCCCCTACTTGGCAGCCGCCCAATCCAGGACGGCAGTCTAGAAAACACTCTGCCCCCCCTCCCCCCGCAAGGAGGAGTCAGAGTGTTTCTTTGAAGCCGGGGCCTACGTGCTCCAATTTTTTTTTTAATAGCCTTCATAATGGCAGTCCTGAAATAGAATGCCGGCGGACCCCGACCTTCCATGGCAGAATTGCAATACTTACAGGCCACATTGTGCCTACTTGTGGCCTGTATCCAGGAGACGAAGTTCGCCCCGTCTTCAACCATAGACTTAAGAGGATTTACAACGTATCATCATATTCACACGGAGAAGTAGATTGCTTCCGGCGGAATCACCATCTACACAGAAAACAACGCACTCTACAGACAAGTACATCTTAGGGCGACCTTCTAGGCTATTACCGTATGGGTCACCCTGCTCAGATCAATCACCATCTGCTCTGTCTATATCCCAGCAAATTACTCCTTCAAAATAACTCAACTAAATGTTTCAAAGCTCCAGCTTTTTGCCAAGTGACTTTGATGCCCACAGCCCCCTTTGGGGAGACAAACCCACAGACCAGAAAGGAAAAATAATAAAAGATTTTTTTTATTTCATAATAACATCTGCATCTTAAATTATAGATGCCCCACTTACAGAAACTGATCCACTTTTGGCACTTCATCCCTCGACCTTACCTTTTGTACCCCTGACCTAGTCCCAGATCTCGAGTGGTCTGTGCTGGATGACTGTACGGACAATTTCCCAATTCTTTTAAAAAGCAATAGCCTCCAAAACTACCGGATCCCAGAACGCTTCAATTTTTGAAAAGCACACTGGGACGGGTTTGCTATTGAATGTTTCCAGATTTTGAACCCCACTTTTGACCTCAACTACTACAAATTCGAAGACCCGAAGGAAATATTTTTGGTGCAAAAAATTGCAAGATGTTTTCCGTTGTTGATCCCGACAGAATCCTTAATTTTATCAAGACCATTGGCCTTTACGGAAAGTTGTGGAAAATGTTAACATTTTAATGTTATTTTAAAAGTTATTTAAAGTAAAGAATTTATTTTCATCAAAGCATTTTAACATTTTAAATAGAAATATTGACCAAAATCAGGCTGAACTGTTGCAAATAAAACCAACTTGCTTCGGGCGCTCATATAACCTTACGTAGTTGCGAGCGCCGTAAAACTCTTACTAAAGCTAAACAAATTGAAAAAAGAAAACAGGAGAGTGATATCTGTAGGAGGAACAAGGTTAATATGCTTCTTTTTACTCGTAAAGTGCCATAAACCAGCGCGTCTTCAAGCGATGCCGAATTACAAGGATTCAAGGATGCGCTTTCAATGAGTTAAAAAGTGCTTGCTCTGTATAATAATAGTAATTATAATAATAATAATGGACAGCATTTTATACAACGCATATCCACTTATGCAATGCTCTATGCGCTTAACATGAAACATATTACATGTATGGATTTACAAATCAATTTTAAAGGAACATGGTATTACATACGCGTGCATACACATATTCACGCACGCATGCCCTCACACACAAATACACACACACACACACACACACACACACACACACACACATACATACACACATACGTACATACGCACATACAAACTCATGACGATCTGCAGCTTGGATTGATTCTGTCTAAGCGAAATATGATGCAAATAGAAATGCTTTTAGTTTCTTCTTTAAAATTTCTAAATTTTCTGCTCCTCTAATAGTTTTTTGGAAGCCTATTCCAATCAAGTGGGGCAAAATATGAAAAAGAGCGTTGGCCATATGATTTGTGATTTATTTTAGGTTTAACAAGGGTTGCTTTGTCACTTGATGATCTGAACGTCTAGGTGGTACATAGGGTGTTAAAAACTGTTTTACGTAGTCAGGTAATAGATCATGTAAGCACTTGTAGCAAGTTAAACAGATTTTATATATGATACGCTCTTTCACCGGGAGCCAGTGTAGTTCTTTTAAGATAGGAGTCACATTATCATGCTTTAGTTTCTTAGTAATTATTTGGGAAGAAATGTTTTGTACTCTTTGTAGTTGTAGTTGTTGTAACTGTTCATCAGGTACACCAGCCAGTAAAGTAATATAAGGTGAGCTTCTCCAATGTTCGGGTCTTAATAGATAGTTCTTGGCTCTTTGCTTTGATAAAAGAGTAAATATGTCAGTGAATGGGCTGAGGCGTTTTTTGACGTCATGGTAAGCGATTCGACTTCGATAACCCGTAAGGTCTGCACATCCCTTTAACTGCTTTCCGGCTGCTCCATTATCGTACCTCTGTTTTATTGTGGGAGTCCTGCTATGTCAATATTTCCCCGGCTCCAGAAAAGTGTTTACACATTACAAGAGCTAAAAGCAAGACCGGAAACAGAAGCTGCGGTTGATTTTTATGCCAGCTGGTGGAAAGAAATGAAGGGGAACCATAATAATATTGTGTGTTGTCTTCATTGTGGAAACAGAGTTTACATTTCCCTATAATTTGACCGTATTTGACACGTAATGTTTTACGTCCAAAGTGATTTTTTTTCAGTGATGATTATTTATGAGCAATAGTCAAAGCCCCACAGACCAAGAAAATGAGCAGTGCAGTGAGGGGGGGGGGTCAAAGAAACTTTGTGAGAGTACATCTTTAGAGCGAACATGGGGGAGGGGGGGGGTGCAACTTAAGGTTGAGAAGGAAAGTCACTGGAGACACTACGGGCCTAATGCCGGCTGGTAGTCGTCGTTAGTTGCGAAAGATTAATTGTTCTGGTAACGTTGGTGACTGTTTATTCATCAGATTTACTGAATAAACGGAGTTCTGCAGCCACATGATGCTGTCTGTCGAAAAATGAAAGCAAAGACTAACCTGAAGTTGTTTTTGTCGAGAGGTGGATAAAACGGTAAAAGAAATGGGCGGTTATGAATACAAAATAGGGAAGACGTATGAGGAATTGTATGATCTAGCGGTGTGTTTTAAAACTTCAAAGATTTATGTAATTTTAGATATTTAAAGTGCAATTCGCTGTCCATTAACTAGATTCGTTTAATGTACTGATGCACTGATCTAAAATTATGGAGGTATTTTGTCTGTGGATTTGATGTTACTTTGTTCATAGTTTTTAAGTGGTGCGTAATTAAGTTTTCTTTCGACGTATTGAGCAACTCTTGTTGGGAAAGAGTTGCATGAAAAGACGTGTCGAGACAGAAGAAAAATTAATTCAAAAGCAAATCAGAAGAAATGCTCTTTTGTGAAGAGGTAGATGAAACGGTACAAATATAAAACTTGTCAATGAAAAAAATGCGGAGGAATTTTATGAATCATGTGGTCTAGAGGTGTTTCAAACCTTGAGCGATTTTTTAAAAGGAAAAGTAAGAATGTTTTAATATAATAAGACAAGAGGGAAAGAGAGAGAGAGAGAGAGAGAGAGAGAGAGAGAGAGAGAGAGAGACAGACAGACAGACAGACAGACAGACAGACAGACAGACAGACAGACAGACAGACAAGAGAAAGAAAAAGAGAAAGAAAGAAAAAACGGGGGTGGGGGACCAAAAAATATATACAAAGAAACATCTCGCCTCAAGATTAAGTTTCCCTTCTTGCTTCCACTTTCACAGATCACTTCATTTCGCAACAATCCACTAAAAGAACAAAGGGGAAAAAAAGCGTAACCCCAACCATGGCGTCGTTTTCTTCAATCAAAAAATCGAGTGAGGGTGCACGCAAGAGCGCCAATGAATTGGGAATTCTCTTTACTAAACAATTTCACTCACATACATTGTGGAAAACCCCAAACAATGTGATTTCAATTTTGAGACCAAAAATAAACAACAATAACAACAACAACAACAACTACTACTACTACAAAAAAAAAAACCCAACAAATACTAAGAAGTATGATTTTAATTCCAAAATTTATAAAAACAAAACAAAATAAAATTGAGGAAAAAAAATGTACTCTCTTACAAGTAATTCAACAACTCGGCTCGGACCCAGAAATACGAAGCAAGCAGAAATCCCTGAGTCTCATTTTCTTTGTTCACTCCAGGGTGACTGGTAATAAAGTCAGTGCGAGGGTTTCAGGCGTAATTGTGAGCACCTGGACTTGCTGGGTCCGGGAAACATGGTTAAGAACTCATGCTTTTAAGAAGCTTTTGGAGGAAAAGCTCAGTTTTGCTCCGAAAGACACCACGAGAATTAATTTCAGATTAGAATAATATGGCCGGCAGAGAAACGGGACTGAAAATGTCATTTAAAAGGTGAAGTGCTCGTTCCTTTGTGATTACTTTTCCTTGTCGTCTTGAGAAATACATTAATCAGGGTGGGGCTGTACGTGTGTGTGTGTGTGTGTGTGTGTGTGTGTGTGTGTGTGTGTGTGTGTGTGTGTACGCGCGCATGTGTGCACATGTGGGTGCGTGTGTGCGTGTGCGCGTGTGTGCGCGTGTGCGCGTACCAAGGATGGGATTACAGTTCGTGTGTAGATTCAGAAACGAGCTGAACATAATTTTTCTCCACCCAAGGACTTCATAAAATTGGTGTCATATTGGTTGGAGCTGAAGTTGGTTATTTTTATTACGTGTTTATGGGGGGGGGGGGGGGGTGAAAGGGGAGGGGGCGATTTCTACAGTCAAATCATGGATATTATGTTTCACATAAAGACAGAATGGTTCAGAATTTTATGATTAACGTCTCAAACATTTTAGGCGTGAAAGATGTGACGTACACTTTAGATATCCTCGTGAAATAACGCTGGGTTAACGCAAATTAAATTTCTTTATTCCAAACTTCTCGAAACCGAGTCGGTTGTTAATTGTTGAACTAAAATGTCGAGCCTCCTGCTGATGAAACGATATTTTAATGTTTTCACTGTTGTGAAGACGTACTCGCTTGTGTTTTCCAACAGTGGGAATATAACGAGCTATAAATTCGAGTGTGCGGGGAAGAGACAATAATATTGCTTTGTTAAAGTCTCTCTTGAATAAACATGTTGTCTTGTTCGCACAGTCGTTGGCGGAAACATCCCAGCAATGTCAAAGAGAAAGGTTTAAAAATAGTAAATTTTGTCACTCGATTCTGTCTCCGATTGCTTTTGTGTGTTTTTTATACTCTACACCTAGTAAGAAAAGGATGTTAGTTCAGTTCCCAACTGGAGGAGTTTTAATTTATTGACTATTTTTTCTGTTTCAGATGGTATGCTGTAATGGAAATAATATTTAAATGGAAGTTTTGGGGGTGGGGGAGGGTATTTGAAACATTGTAGTCTTTACCCTGTTTTTGTTTTTTTTTGGGTAAGTGTTTAACTACTTACGGTGATAATATGAGGGGGATGGGGCAGACAGTGGAGACGAAAGCAGACGGCAGAATTCGGTTAGAAAGGAGGAAAGGCGGATAAAGGAAATAATTTTTAGAGACGAAAGTTTTCCGTGGCTGTCAGGTTTTAAACCCGGAGCCTATTGAATGAGTAGCAAACACCTAAACCTCTAGACCACCCAGCCCCTCCTTTATCCTGCAGCGCACACCATGGCTACTAACATGTCACATTCGTTATTTGGACTCCATTAGATCATTTTTATTTTCGTTAGCTCAGTTGGTTGCACGCTAGGCTACGATGTGGAGAGAAATTGGTTCGAATTCCTATAATAAAATGTTCTCAAACTTCGGCTGCCTCTCGGGTTTTCATGGCTCTCCTACCACGGAGCTCAGTCCTTTGGGAATAGACGTTGATAGTGAGGTCCTGCCTCATAAATAATCTTGCAGTTCTGAAAAGGGCATTAAATCGATAATGCCATCACAACCACTGTCACGAAAGCCACAACCACCACAGCCACAACCACCATCACCACTACCATAGCAGCAACCACCACCACCAGCTCGTACAAAAATTGAAAGCTTTCATTATAAAAAGGTATTCATTTTTGTCTGAAAATTAAACTTGTTGCTTACGATTCTCTCATTTATCTGCCTGAGGGTGCTCTATTTAACCTCTTCTCTCTCTTTCTCTCTCTCTCTCTCTCTCTCTCTCTCTCTTTCCCTCTCTCTCTCTCTCGTCTCTCTCGTCTCTCTCTCCCTCACTCTCTCTCTCT
>NW_004797521.1:579629-585506 GCF_000002075.1 Aplysia californica | reverse complement strand
ATAGATAGATAGATAGATAGATAGATAGATAGATAGATAGATAGATAGATAGATAAACATAGAGAGTGCGTGTGTGGGAGAGAGAGAGAAAGAGAGAGAGGGAGAGAGGGGGAGAGGGAGAGAGAGAGAGACTGAGAGAGTGATATTATAATAGCCCAGACATAAATACTCGTATCAGGAATCCAACCTTAATGTTCATCTAAACAAGTAAAGATCCTCTCGACAATGACTCATTAAAAACTTCCTGATAAAAAAGACTTCATTTGGGAGGTCAATGGATTTATATTATCCCCTGAGTTGAATTTTCTGAACCGAGCTCGCCCATCGTTTTTCTCATTTCCTTTTCTTTCATTCATCTCTTTTACTCTCAGTAATTTCCTGCGATTGCTTCTCTGATCATCAGAGGTTTTGGGTTGCATACTTCTTTACTGTTCCCTTGATTGCCTGTCTTGTGTATTCCCAGAATCAATTGACCGTATTTAGTTGCTGGGTGCTCTGATATGGTTTGATCCGTCTTTCCTATCAAACTGGTGTCGTTCGTATCTCGTCTCCTTCTTTGTCTGTGTATGTTGCTTTCAAGTAAAACCTCAAATTCACGGCACTTATATGACCTATTTGTGTTACAAGTGCAGAACAATTCTTGCCAAAATCAAACTTAAAACCGAATGACCTTTATGTCTTTCAAACTTCTAGACAAGTAGTCGCGAACCTGTGTGTGTCATTCACTTGTGGGCGATTTTGGTAATGTGGGTGGGTGGTTGGAACCATCAAGGTAGGGACAGGTGTTAAATCAATGCCACGTTTGGAAATACGTTTAGGTGGGCGGTACAAAAATGTTAGCCTTTATAAAGATGACAAAAGTGGCAGCAGGCTATATATATAAAGATATACAAATACTGTTCTTCGCTAAGTGTTTAACGGCGCTCGCAACTGCATAAGTTCATATGAGCGCGCGGGGCACATTAAACTTTTCAGTTGGTAGGAAATTTTGCCCAGGGGGGCGGCCGAAGCCTACTCTTATCGATTTTAGACCACCAACTTGCACAAGGAACCTTCGTGATTTTTCGCCCTTGTCCGAAAAGGCTAAGTATAGATCTTTCCTATCACCAAGATTAGGGGTGTGGTTGAAAGACAGCAGTAAGAAGGAGCCAAGGAGTAGCGGTAGAAAGGCTGCCGAAAGAGTCAGGATCCCAGAGGAGGGGGTAAAAGAGATGAGGAGGTGGGGGCAGAAAGTGGAGACAAAAGCAGACGACAGTACATTGCCAGAGAGCTGGAAAGGAGGTGCAAGAAGGCAATGTTAGAGAAGACAATGTTTCTGTCGTACCCGGATTCGAAGCCGGGACCTTTGAATGGGAAGCGAACACCTTAACCCTTAGCCCTGGAGAGCGCCCAAACACAGTTCTAGACGAAGACTTTCTTAAATTCTAGATTTAAAAAGCGGTGGTTTTGCAGTCCGGTTTCGGAAGTCGGGCAACACAAAAAGCTCTAAAATCCACCAGCTCTGTATGGGATCTAAAATTTTTACTTCTCTGCCTAGTGTTTCAACAGGGACTACTGCTCAGCCTGCTTTTGACATTCTAAAATTAGGATTGTGTACACAGAATTACTTTGGTAACCACCTGTCCGCACATCCTGACAATACAACATATGTGAGGCAGCGTGGTGGACTCAGGCTCTCGTCAAAATAATCAAAGTGAAGAAACTTGCATTTTCCCTCAGGTTTGTGTTTTTTTAATCGAATTTTTGTTTTTTGGCTCAACACCTTTCATGCCCATTAACGAACTCATTTCTGTGTGGGTTTTTCTTAAAAATGTTGATTAAAGGCGCAAAAAATGTAAATTTTTAGTTACCGCGGACTCTAAAGTTAAGGAAATAACTAATCTTTGGCGGCCATTTTCTCACTAATTTTGTCTCTGAAAACAGGTGACCCCCACCTCCTTCATTTGCAAATATCTCAACTTGTATTCAAGATAAATGGATATTTTTTTCATCCGAATAAAGACAAGTGAACAAGCTTTAAGATGATACCAATAACTTTACATGCCCAAAAATTTACGAGAGCCTGATTCTACCACGCTGCCTCACATATTATTTCTGTTCAACGTGGGAGTCACTCCCCCGCCTGACCTGTGGGCGTTTTGCTTGTGTGTATTTATAGCATTCAAATTTGAGATAGACGTCTCATCAGATAATATTATGTAGTCAAACTAAAAGAAAGGGTGGAAATGAACCTGATTCAACTTTGAAGTCATTTTCCTACCGTCACACTGTCCATTAACAGCACAAATACCTAATACACCCTACCCAATGTCGATCAAAGTTATTTGATTCTGTCGGAGCCAGCCAGATGTGTCCTTCAGGGAGACACGAAAGCTATCATTTGGCACGCTCCGATTGAACTCGATGGAATTCGACAGTGACCTTAAAAATCAAGCGCGTTTGTTTTTCAAGGTTTCGAATCGTTTGGATCGTAATCATCGGATGTGAACACCTTGTAGCCTACGAATTACACGGTCAGGGTCATTTATTTGTCACTATTTTCTCTCTCTTTTGCACGTAGCATGGGTCATTAGAGGATTACATATTATCTATTATCTAGACTCGGAATAAGGAGAGGGAAAGGAAAAGGGCTGAAAGGTGTTCTTTGAGTTCTAAGTAATTTTATATCTATCCAGTGCAGATATTAACAGTTTTTGTAGTTCGAAAGCTCTAATGTTTTTGGGTTTTTTTTATACTTATATAGATATGATTTCTACACTTTAGAGACACACACAGCTACAATACTGAAATTCGATTATTAAAAAAGGATTATATTTTTTCAATGGGTGTTATTTTTTTAAGAGGATAGAGTTCGTCGATATGTAAATATCGCATTAGACAAATACATAGATATGCAATTACATTGATATGTAATCCTCTAACGTTAAAAGGGCCTTATGCAGTTGCGAGCGCCGTAACACCTCTACTAAGAACTAACGTAAGAGGGCCATTTTTATATATATCCAGTGCAGATAGTAACAGTACTTGTAGTTCGAAAGCTCGAATTGGCAATATAGATTTGGAGGAGCCGATCGAAAGCTATTGACAATTCGTATGTCAGAGGGATTCAAAAAGCTCTCGACAAAGCAAACATTGTATGCAGGAGTTGTCACTCGAAGACGTTATTAAAGGAAATGGTTGAGGTCTGACCGACAAGATTAACAACAACACAGCACGCCAACAAGAACTGGTTTTGTCTTTTCGTTGTCTTCAGTGCCCATTCGGTTGGGGTTTTTTGGTTCCGTTTGGAAGGCTAGTTTAACCAGATAGAGGGCGAAAAGCGACTATCGTGGCATTAAGCGAATGAAGCCAACGGTGACCTTCAAAAACTGACGCGTCGGGCGATCGGCTTGTGTTAGAGAACCGATCCCCCAATGCTGTCAATTATTGACCAGACACAACCCGACCCGACCTGATCTGATTCGATCTGCCGATCAATGAGCGCCTAGTATAATAAAAATAATTTTACGGAAACAGCCAGGAAGCAACGACCCAATTGTTTGTTGGGTTTATCACAGTTCACCATCCTGTGGGAATATCTCATCGCACGTCGATGTTCACTATTATTATTCCCCCGACTCGGAATATGGAGTGGGAAAGGAAGAGGGCTGAAAGATGTTCTTTGCGTTCTAAGTAATTTTATATCTACCCAGTGCAGATATTATTAGTACTTGTAGTTCGAAAGATCTAATGTTTTAGGGTTTTTTTTCTAATTATGTAGATATGATTTCTACACTTTAGAGACACACACAGCTACAATATTGAAATTAGGTTTTCATAAAAGGATTTTTTTTCAATGGTTGTTACTTTTTTACGAGAAGAGGGTTCCTCGATATGTACATTCGAACAATAAGAGGTTTGAAGATGATAGACAGACAGACAGACAGACAGACAGACAGACAGACAGACAGACAGACAGACAGACCGATAGACAGAGATGGATAGATGGATAGAGAGAGAGCGATAGAAAAACAGAGAGAGATAGAGCGATAGATAGATTTTTGTGTGTATGTGTGTGTGTGTTTGAGTATGTGGGCTATGTGTGTGTGTGTGTGTGTGTGTGTGTGTGTGTGTTTGTGTGTGTGAGTGTGTGTGTGTATGTGTGTGTGTGTGTGTCTTGAAACTGGTTCATTTTTCTTGATTTTGATGAAAAAACACCCATGCATATTGAATAGAAGTCGAGATTTTTATCATTGAAAAAGGAGGGAGTCGCAAAGTATCAGAGGTAACATTTTTTTAGAAAACCGCCGCCAAATTTTGGTGACTTTCAAAGCTTGAGAGTCCTTCGAAACTGCAATTGTACATTTTTTTTCTACCACTGATCAATACCTTTTTCGGTAAAATCCGCACATGAATGCGTTTTTAAACAGTAATAAAAGGTATTGAGCTCCCTCCCCCCTCCCCCCAACTCACTGGGAAGGGGTTTTGGTTGGTCTCGTGTGTATAAACGTCATTTCACTTTAAACATTCACCGATTATTTTTTTTATCAGCCTGAAGGAGAACTGGAGCCAGAGCAAAAAGGGCGAAACTTAGCTGTAGGCTGCACTTTTCTAATATCAAAATGGACAGCGTCCCCTGAGCCTTGACTGCATTTTTTTGTTGTTGCTGTTTTGTTGTTAGTTTTGTTGTTTGTTTGTTTTTTGTTTTTGTTTTGGGGTTGTTTTTTTAGTTAAATTATTTCGACACTCCCAAAGCCTTGAAATTGAATTTTTGAATAAGCTTATAGAGAATGAGATAAAGTTGCTATCGACAGTGAAAAAGTCTTCTTTTCCATTCTGCTCATTTTTTACAAATTCACAAACTTACTTTTAGAACCAAATCTGGCAAATTTACAGACCTTGGAAAACATTTATTCAGTCAACCCGAAATAAATCGTTTTCAGTGCGATAACTTCAACACAGAAAACGTTTTTATTCTGTCGGTTTCATAATTATTTAAGGCATAATAGTAGGAAATATCTACTCCACCCCCACCCCCCCACCCGAAAAAAACCCCAACAAATATTTATCATCACCATCACCACAACCATCATCATCAACAACAACAACAACAAAAACAACAACAACAACAACAACAACAACAACAACACAACAACTATAATAATAAGGGCAACAACCAACAACAACAACAACTCCCACAAAAATACCTGTCTCTGCAAAAGGACAAAGTACCAAACCCCGTTGGTACCAGAGAGGGTTTACAGTAACATTGTATTACTGTAAAACTCTCTGGCTGGTACCAGTCCCTACAATTTACCCTGTTTTCCCCACCTGAAACATCAAATTTACCCACCTGTGCAAGGCCCATAATTCTCACAGGCTGTCGGTGGTGTGGCGAAGGTAACGGGGTAAGCCCCGGCTCCCACTTTGCCCATTATTCTCATTACGTGGACAGTGAAAGGCTGCGCTCTCCCTGGGTATCAAAAACCCGAGCCGGGTCTTTTCCTGTTGCCGATTGCATTGATTTCCCGGCCTGGCTGGGGCTTCGGGAAAGGAAACACGAACGTACAATTGTCCAATCTATATCACGTGATTCCTATTGGTCTTCGTGGCCTTGTAGGTGGTAGTGTATTACTTTCACAACACTCTCCAGTCCCAACGTTGACCATTCCTGTCTCTCACCCCCAGCCGTTACCGCCCCCTACTCCCATGACTACAATTCAAAACCTACCTCCCCCCTCTCCTCCCCTTTCTACATTACCACCTAATCCCGTCCCATATCATTGCATAGGACATTTCCCTTTGCTCCTTCTTACACTATGACTCTTTCCCCTCAAAAGAACCCGCCCTCCCTCCCTTTCCCACCATCTCCTACTTTCAAGTCAGTTGTACCGCCAG
>NW_004797521.1:577323-578415 GCF_000002075.1 Aplysia californica | reverse complement strand
TCACAGCTGCCCTCGTATTCAACAACTACCTTCACTAAAAATGCTTTCAAGTTCAGACCACTTATCGAAATTTTTCAAACGCTACACGCAGCATGCCAGAAAGATAAAAATCACATTCTGCTTGTTGCATTGTTTTACGACAATTATTTCGTTGTCTGGGTAAAGACTTATTGAACTCCCCCGTAGAAGCTTGAAACTTGACGTTGCTTACGCGATTTTGGTCTCAACTGCGCTACAGCCTTCCCCAAGAAGTATAGAGTAGGATAGTAATCTTTTTTAAATGCTGGGGTTTTTGTTACCTTTACAGATAACATGTGATGGTGGTTGGAGGGTGCTCTAGTGTGGCTCCTTCTTTCCTATCAAACATCTAGCGTCCTTATCTCTCCCCCTTCTTTTTGTGTATGTTATTGTTATTCTCTTGTAACACATCTATTCTTCGGCACTTATATGACCTTATTGTGTTGCAGTGCCGAAAAACTCTTATTAAACTGGACAACATGTTAAAGGAGACGCTCAGGGTTGTTTCATTACGAAAGTCTCTCTCTCCAGAAATGTTAGCAACTTTAAAATATATTAATTTCAGTACTCGAGGAAATATTTTGATTTCTCTCTTAGAACCCGTTAACTGTTTCAACAAAGCACCAATCCCCCCCCCCAAAAAAAAAAAACAACAACACAAAAAAAACACACAAAAAGAAAAATCCCCCTTTTCATACTTAACTTAAAAAAAAAAGAACAGAAAGAAACTAAATGTTTGCGTTTACTATTTTTGCCATTCCCTGTGTGTAACCTGAACTTCGCAAAGACAAGACCTTAAAAAAGCTGAGTAATCATGCAAAGAGGTTGAGCACTGAGACATTGCGCTTGTAACCCGAGGTGTGGCCCCCTGAACCTCCCTTGTCTTCCAAGCCGATCGATCGGGGGGAGGAAAATGTCTGACTGTTCAGGCCATGGCGGTGGACTCGCCTGTACACGACTTGTTGAGTACTCTGTCAGATTGGAATGTGAGCAAGGCTTGGTCCTGGTACTGTATGTGTTTGAAGAAGAAGAAGAAGAAGAAGAAGAAGAAGAAGAAGAAGAAGAAGAAGAAGA
>NW_004797521.1:571100-572525 GCF_000002075.1 Aplysia californica | reverse complement strand
ACACACACACACACATACACACACATACACACACACATACACACACACACACACACACATACACATTAAATTTACTCACAGTCCCTCCTAATGTATGTGTTTGGTTTTTTAAAAGTGTGTTTAAATGTATAAGTGAAACGTACAGGTTTACGTGAACTTTTGCAAAGCCAATGATGGCTGATTTCTGGAAGAAGGAGGACAAGAAGTCAAGGTATATCTTGGATGCGTGCTCGAGTATGAGTATGAGAGAGGGCTTTCTTTTACATTATGTCAGTGATTTCGAATCGAATACATTTCCTTGCGACAAAACAACGGCATCTGAATGTCTAACACTTCCATACATCGGATAAGGTATGCCTATGAGCTACACTGTGGTCATGTCTCATCCTGGTCTGATATTTTTAATGTCTATAATATTATTATAAAACACCAGTAGATATCATGCTTTCTCCTAGTGAAGCTGTACTCCGCAATGCACAAACACATTTCCTGATAATACGTGAATTGTAAGCTCTACGCTTTTGCAAAATCATCCTCGTTCATATATTCGGATATACATTGGAACTAACATGGCCATACATGTCAAGAAGTATACTGTTACAGGATATATAATTCAAAGTTTAGCTTTTTTTAAAACGTGAATAGGTGGTGTCTACTGAATACATTTGTTTCAAAACGTATGATGAAGACATGCTTTGTACGCAAAATGATTATTATATTGTTTAAACATGTTTCTATTTTCCTACTGGTGATCTAAAAAAAAAATGCTTATTTTAGAAAAAAAGAAACTGAAATTTGCCTTAAAATTCTTTTAAATATACTTCCTAACTTTGTTTTGTTTTGGAATTTTTTTAATGGTAGGGGGTTGTTTTGTTTTGTTTTGCTTAGTTTTGTTTGAAGTTGGTTTTTTATTTGTCTTCTTGCTTCTGTTTTTGTTGTTGTTGTTGTTGGTGGTGGTGGTGGTGGTGGTACTCATGCCTAATAGCAAAATATAATATTCATTGTATACATCTCAGGCTGTATATGTACAAGCAGCACACGAACAGTTTTCTTCTTTCGAAAAATGATGGTGAATGCTACAGGCCAACTTGACGAAAGGAAATAGAGTAAAAGTATTGTTTCGTGTTAAACCGTGTGGATGTTTAACATAAATGTTATGTTATGCCAGAAGTACGTAGTTCTCAGGAAATGATGTCGCAATAAAAGCAAAACAAAGCTTCACGTTTTCTTTCTCGACTGCGTGACGGTTTTATTGATTGATCCAGAGATCAAGATTGATTGGTTGATTAGATAATAGAATGCCTAGTTTGAGAATTTTCTTTCAGGACAGAGAGCCCCATTCTAAACTAGACTACAAAATGGGCGCGCTATGACACCTTTTGTTTTTATTATTATTATCATTATCATTACTATTATTATTATTAT
>NW_004797521.1:564583-566816 GCF_000002075.1 Aplysia californica | reverse complement strand
TAATTTTTTTTTAAAACACAGTTGTCCGTTTCTTTCAGTCGTATCTAATAGTTTGTCCCCACCCGATCCCTTTTTTTTTTTATAAAAGAAAATTTCTATAAATAAACGAACATGAACATAATACTAATACAAAGTAGATGTGAAAAGAATGTCATGTTATTCCACCCACTTAGATTCCTTCTTGAGAGAAAAGGTATTATTCTTTGACCGTCCATTTATTTTTTAAATATTTTTTATCATACTTAAACAATAGTTAGTTGGTCCAAAATTAAAGCAAACGAAGGGTAAGCACGGGGCAGAGAAGTGTTGCTTTTCAGAATGGTTAGATCGTTTTCTGGTACAAACTGTTGTTTATGGAATTCTGCCTGTAGAGCATCATTGTGCTGTCATTTCTAACGTGACTATCTATTATACAATACTGGTTGATATATATTAGACTAGCTGGGCCCCCTTTCGATGAAAGGAATGATCGATGCTTTAATATCAACTAAAAGTAATTGGCCTACTATATTTACATTATACTGGAATGGGGCAATAAATCTTGAGAGATGCAAGAAATTAGAAGGTCTAGATCTATACTCTCAAAACAATGCGCCTCGCAAAATATCACTTCCGGGTTTTCTAAAATTACAGAAACGTCTGCATACAAAAGCGATCGGCGAAATAAAGAAATTTAGCTTTTTGCAGCAAAACTGTCCCAAAACTGAAAAAATCAAGGGCGTCATGATCTGGAGAATATTTTAAAGAATATATTGGCGAAAACCGCATGTCGATCGATGCAGCCATTAAAAAACCTTTTGAATAGCAAAATTTGGCCACCTCAAATAGATAATAGATTACAATGCAAAAACAAAATTAATGTCTGAGTTCTCCAAGACTTTCTCCTAAATTTCCTTTCAGTTTTGTGACCTGTCAAACAGCCAAGCTTTTCTGGTTTGCAAATGACCATTCGTGCGTCGAGTTTGCAAAATTATGCTTCCTTCCAGACGAGTCACTGCTCCTTATTAACAGTAATCTAGATATCACGTGCAGAAGCGACTTTACAACTCATGTGTTTTGGGGGTGAAGAAGCAGAATTAGCTGAGCGATTCTGACCAACAGTAGGCAGCAAGATGTTGATAGGAGTAGAACAGACGTCTCATTCTACCAAAAAAATAAAACCCTTTACTCTAAACCCTTTAATGCACGTTCCAAAATGTTTATACCTTAACTCACTGAAGGTACGTGTTCTGTTTCTTCCACAACTCTTGGAGACACGCTTTTTTAGCATAATGTCATTAATCCTGCATACTTTTCAATTCCTTTTTCTTTATCTGAACAACATGCTTACTGCGAAATGATCAAATTTATGCTTTTGTTTTTGATATGATGATTTGAAATGTGCCACATCATAGCCTTTGGTCTGCTGCTGTTAGGACATTTAGTGTTATCTACGTCCTTAAGGAATTAAAAGTGGCGTGCATTTTGTTTTGAAAAATACGATTGCATCATACATACGATTTGCATGTTTCGTGTCTTAGTAGCAGTCAAAGCGACCCTCGCAAACTTTTAGTCAAGAAGATTTTACCTATAAATATTGCTAAATTCGTGATCGCAGAGAGACCATGGCATGGTTATTGAACTTTTGCTGGAATAGATAGGGAAATAGCGTAGATGGAACACCTTGATTTAGTCAAAAGAACCATGCTACGATTTTTTCCCCTGAATATGGTATGTTGTTCTATTGAACCCATTTTTTTGTGTGTTTTTGTTTGTTTTGTTTTTTTGTTTGTTTTGGCGGGGGGGGGGGGGTGGTGTGTGTGTGTGTGTTTTGGGTTTTCTTTTTTTTTTCTTGTTTTGATTTGTATTTTTTGTTTAGCTTTGTTTTGCTTTCCTTTGCTGTGTTTTGTTTTGCTTAGCGTTTTCCTGCTCTCACTTTAAATAACCAGTCATCCCAATAAAAAAGCGAGAGAGGAATGAGGAGTGGTCTCAGAAAAAAAGTGCTACCCACAATAAGTCAGTTGGCGATTACTGGAGTAGGGAGACAGAAAACTCTGTCACGCAGGTTGAAAGGTGATCCTTTGGGCTAAGAAAACAAACATATCACGAATCCCATCCGTATATTTTCACCGAACAGGCTCGTTCTCCCGAGCAAAGGCAATATTTCACGTTGTTTCTTCCGCCATTTTCAACGAGATCGCCTACCGCACCATGTCGTTTTCGTGTCCCGCGTTGGGTACAGTTTGATTACCAG
>NW_004797521.1:558812-562923 GCF_000002075.1 Aplysia californica | reverse complement strand
ACACACACACACACACACACACACACTCATTTTATGGAAATATTCGCTCATATATAGAAATGGAACTACTTAACTCTTGGCCTTCTCTGTGTATTAACGTCAGAGCTTTAAAGGACCTGGCATTCATTAAACTAACTTTTGAAACGTTTTAGAGTTTGCGTTTATGTTTCTTTTAACACAAAACACTCTGCTGCACTTATAACATTTAAGGAAGTTTGGATCCTCCTCCTCTCCGATGGAAAGTTTTAGAAAATGAAGACGTAAATGACGCCGTGTTTACTTTAGAGAATTAGATATTTAAAGGAAATATGCAACATTTTTTTAAAAACCCTCCCAGTTGAAGAACTGCAGAAAATGGGAAGAAAAAGCGGAGATCATTGTGCCTTGTTCAGAATTTAAAAAAGTACTGTGCAAATGATTTGGTTTAACACTCTGCAAGGGTGTGCCTCTCGTCTCCAAAGAGGAAAGTCCGGGTTCGAGTCTCGGTTCGGACACGGATTTTTTTTCGTCCCCTCCAGCCCACCCAGCAGTAATGGGTACCTGACTTCGACTTGGGGAAGTAAAGGCGGAGTGGAAAGGAACTGGCCCCCCTACCACAATATGCCGAAGGCCCAGGAAGTTGTTTCACTAACAAGCAATCCCCAATGTTCGGATAGGATACGGGAACAACTTTACTTTTAAGGGTGTGCTGTTAGCTCAGCTGGTGCCATACTGAACTTCAAAGTGGGTGGCCCTGGTTTGAATCCCCAACAGGGCATTCTAAACTTAAGTTGCCCTGGGGAGTTTGTGAGGCTCTTCATCCATTTGGCTCGGTACTATCGGAAATAGACGTTAAATTCGGAGGTGATGTCAAATGTATATTTAAGAGTTTGGTCGTTTGATTCGGTACTGACGAAAAAAAAAAACCAACTCGTCTACCACAAGCAAGCATGTAAAAGGAAACAAAATACGACTAATCTATGAGGCTAAATTTGTACAATAATATAACACCATCTAAGAATACCATTTTTTAATGCTATTTTTTTTTCGGCAAAGGCATAGACTTCGTTACGAAAGGCGCACGTCTTAGGCAGTAGAATGCGCACGACATCTTTCTCTTGTTTTTCACTTGGTCTAAATTGAGTCAAGTAGCGCACACTTTATCATCATCATCAAGTGCTAGATCTGCCACAGACACCGGCAATCATCGTTCTCCATTCATTCATTTTCTCGGATGCTCTCGAAAAAGCTACATTACCCTGATCTTTCCCGATCATCCATGTGTTTAGGTTCTCCAAGTATCTTGTTCTGGGCCTACCCCTGCCTTGTTTGCCTTCAATATTGCCAATGAGTATTAGATGTTCAAGACCTTCATGTCTATTCAAGTGTCCCAAAAGCTACAATTGATTTGTCTTTTCCTGAATGTTTTTATCAGCATACTTCATACTGAACTGGAATTACTTCAGATTGACGTAAGACGCGCAATGTCACACAAGTCGTCAATTTGTATAGCTCAACCTCTCATAATACAGTAGCTCTTCTAGAACAATCTTTGCTCCTGACTCTTTCGTGGACTTGATACATCACCCGCGAAAAGTAGAAAGGAATACTCTTTGACCTAGATTCTGCAAACGGGGTTTTTACGACCCCTTTCACAGTATATCATATCAAATAGAGAATAAACAATAATGCAACATACAATCTTCAAAAGTATAGAACAGAGATTACAAGGAATGCGATTTTCAAAAGCTTGTTTCATGTTTAAGTAAGAGTTTTACCGCACTTGCAAACAAAGTTAGGACATATAAATGTGGAAACTCAGAGTTGTAACAGGAGAATAATAACCACCAAAGATTAGGAGGAGAGATAAGAACGACAGATGGTTGACAGAAAAGGAGAAGAAATCCACACCAGTTCTTCCGCCAGCCATCGACATAAATTTTCAAAAGGCCTGTCCATAGTTTAAGTATCTGAAGTGTATGTTCGTATTTATAAGGTCTTTCTAGGCACAACCAGCTGTATCTCTAGAGTCATCCAATAGTGGGACATGTCCTCTAAGACTAACCTTCAGACCTGATTATGACAAGAGGTCACCGCTCACGCGCACAAAGATTGTTCAAAAGGAAAAGACTTTGTCAGCCATTCTAACCAGAACAAAAAGTTTTTTACAAAACAAAAAAACAAAAAAACACTCTGATCGCTTTTTTTTTCAAAGGAACTGTTCAGGGACAAAATTCCGGCATTCCAGTAATTGTTTATGATTATATCCGCTGGGAAAACAAGTACGTATTGATTTTATTAGAATGGTTCATTTCTCTCCGGACTACCGGGCACGGAATTCTAGTTTCCAATACTCGTATCCCATCCCAATCTACAAATACTGCAATGTCTCGTTGCTTCAAAAGTCAATTATTCAAGTCTGTTCACAGAGGCATAAGAAGACTTTGAAACCGGTCCTTTGTTTGTTGTCTTTTTTTTAAATTTAAATTAATTTTTTAAACCTCATTTACTACCCCTACTTCTGTCCCTTAAAAAATTGATTCTTCTTTTTAGTAAAACGTTTCACAACACTTGTAACACAAATAGGTCATATTAGAGCCAAAGATTAGAGATTTTACTCGAGACCAACGTACAAAGAAAAAAAGAAATAGGGACGAGAACTGTTTGATTGTTAGGAAAGAAGGCACAAACCACACAAGAGCAGCCGTCAGCCACCCACCTCTTTTTCTAGCTCTTCAGTTCTATATCTTTGAGCAGCATATTATGCCTTCTCCCCAAGTGGGTTTTGCCTCTTTCTTTTCTTCTTTATCGAACATTTCTCTCACTGAAGTGTATTGTTTCCAAATTTTTTCGTATTGATTCCTGCTTTAAACTCTGTTTGATGTCACTTGTCATTGTCTAACAGGACAAATGAATAACGATAACAATAATATGGCCTACTTGGTGTTTCTTTTGTACTAAAAACTCGGAAATGATGGCAACAAAACAATAACAGGGGAATCGGCCAAAAAATTAAAGTAGATAGTCTTTACAATCAGTGTTTACAAATCTGATTCCAAGTAGTTAATGTTTCAACATCTATGAAGACTGAGTTCAGGAATAAAATTTGAACGGCAGAGACATAAAACATAAAGTCAGTTGTTTTCTTCTGCAATAAAACTCGGTCATTCGTGTGGCTCACCGCCATTATAATAATATGTGATGTGTAGCTCAGTTCTCTACGTGAAGAAAGCTTTTCAAGCAAGCACAGTCTATGTGCATTGTGTAAAGTAAAAAAAATAGCTTGGGATAAATATGGATAAGATGAGTTGACACAAGAACAGACGCATAAATAGATGTTAATCTCAGATAACGAGGAACGGAAAGTGTGTGTTTCTTGTAGTGTCTCCGCTCTGATGGAAAAATTACATCAAAGAACACCCCCCTCCCCACCCCCGTCCCCGGTCTGCCTGTTCATTCCAATTTAACATCTCTTTCCCCGAGGACATACAGCGTTGGAGATTGTTAAGCGCATCTCGTCATATCGTTTGCATGTTTTTCCACATCCCCAATTATTACCTAGATCTACATAACGCTTGAGCACATCTAAAGATGCCTCACTCTCACTTCTCTCCCCCGATGGCTCAACATTTTAACAAGCAATTAACCCTTCCCTCATCTCCTGACACTGTATTATTCATAAATGATCCCTATTAACCTCTGTCTCACGTAGCTTTTCCAGAAATCGCAGGCTCTTGAACTCCTGGCATAGCTACTCTCCGACCCACGTCGATCGTTGGCAATCGATAGATGAGTTCTCCCTGGCGTTTCAGAAGTTGTTGTTTGGTCTTATTTTGGACCAGCTATTTGCAGAGAAATGTTGAGGTTTTTCGTTTGTTTGTTATAATTTTTTGTTTGTTTTTGTTGTGTGGGTTTTTTTGGTGTTGGGGTTTATTTTTTGGTTCTTTTTAAATAAGAAAACGATGACATCGCGTCTTGGAATTAGTTTTGATAAATGAGACATCTGTGTGACATCAGCACAGCAGCAGGGGACGAGAAAGACATAGTAAGAGAAAGAATAGGACATAAAGAGATAAAGGGAGAGAGTGAGTGAAAAAGGGGGAGGGGAGAGGGGGGGGTATAATAGGAGAAA
>NW_004797521.1:556531-558585 GCF_000002075.1 Aplysia californica | reverse complement strand
AAGGTGGCGGTGGGGACGGGCTAAGATTTCGTTCTGAGAGAGGAAAACTACTTCAGGGACAAAAGAGGAGTGAGACTTAACAAACACCGTAAGGGAAATGACATAGAGAGAGAGAGAGAGAGAGAGAGAGAGAGAGAGAGAGAGAGAGAGAGAGAGAGAGAGAGAGAGAATATCATTTATTTGTATAAAATTCCCCTTGTCTGATAAAAGAAAAGTTTCCCAGTGTCACTGTCCTCTTATCTCTGTGTTCATCTATTTACTGAACCTCAAGAAAGAGCTTGTTAGCTTTTGAACTCACTGTGCCACCGAAGCTAAGACTTCATTCTTTCGTCTAGGGAGGTCAGGTTTCCAGGACACCGTTCATTATCTAATTATCTTGACGGTTTTTTGTTTTCTTTTTTTTTTTCTTTTTTTTCATAGACATAGTTTCTGTTCACGAAATGAAAAAATGCTCTATAACTACTACACGTTAAGTTGCTTGTACTTTTCTTCTTTTTTTTTTCTTTCCTTTTTTTCAATGATTATTTTTTGAATAGTTATTTGAATTAAGTAACCAGAAAACATTCTTCTTTGTAACAATTACTTTTTTTTATACTTTGTCTTGATGTGGAGCTTCGTTTCAAATTGCCATGGAAACCAAACCTGTCAATACGTCTTATGGCACAAATAGCTTGAACCTATTTCGAAAAATGTCTTCTTTTGAGGGTTGATTAAAACGGGAAATGTATCAGCGGCAAACTGTTCTCAACAATAACAAGTCTAAAACAACTATATTTGTTTTATAACGAAAGAAAATGAAGACGCAAAATAGACGAGGAAGTATTATCAAATGTCATCTTCTTTCTACTGAGATTAAAATATGATGTTTTTCTGTCTGATTCCCCACACTTTAAATTACTTTTCTCGAAGAGGAATATAGTTATAACAGGTGGTGTTGAACCTTCATCAGTCCGCTGTACTTTCTGGTACTAATCCCCCAAGGCCAGTCGCAGGATATGTATCCAGTTCAAAGGAAAATGTGAGAAACCAGCTTATTGCTCATAGGGCTGCCTCGAAAATATTAAAACGTTGATATGGTCTTGCCCATTTTCTCTTCCATTTAATTCAATGAACTTAGTAATACTTCCTGAATATTTACTTTTAAAAAGTAAATTCGTGCTTTGCATTCTTATTGAATTTCTTTGAAGAGAATGTGATGATTTTATTTTTTCCGATTTTTCGTTTAACTTTGGTCTGTCCGGCTAGCAGGAGTAAAGGCTCAAGGTTTTTTTTAAATTGTGGGAGAACCATAAGAATCGGGGATTTGTATTTTTCAACAAAGACGGTCTTAAGCAAAGGAAAAGCCTGGACGACTCCGAAACGCTGAGGAAGAGAGGAATATTTCGCAGAGTACAGGAACGTGCTGTTTTGTAACCCTTAACTCTTTTACGTATATCGGAGTTGGACGGACTTGTCAGACGTGCTCTCTTGATTTTGGCGCCACTGAACTCGTTTGAGCAAGACGTCTCGTCCGCTGACTGGCGATAATGTGACAATCATTCACCAGTTGTCATCACGTCTACGACCAACACACACGAGCCAGGCCTGGCCAGCCGTTAGAGCTGACCCGTTTAGTGGTCATTCCCCGCCAAATTGGCTGCTGTCTGGAAGCAGTCTGGAATCCGTTTCCAGGCGTAAGGATATTTACTTCTCCGTGCGGACTATCTTCCTTATAGCTGCTTCTTTTTTCAAATACTCTTCCCCACTCTCATCTGTCTTCAGCTTTCGAGAATGAGTTTTCTTGCTTGAACTTCGTGCTTTACAGTTTCGTTTTGGCTGACTTTATACTATTTCATTTAGTTCTGATTTTTAAAAAGAATCTTTATCTGATGACACGACATTTAAAAAAACGACTTACAGCTACTGATGTAAGAAGATAACGAAAGTATTCTTTGCAATGCCCCTTTAGGCCCAAATATCTTCTTCTTCTTCTTCTTCTTCTTCTTCTTCTTCTTCTTCTTCTTCTTCTTCTTCTTCTTCTTCTTCTTCTTCTTCTTCTTCTTCTTCTTCTTCTT
>NW_004797521.1:550433-551884 GCF_000002075.1 Aplysia californica | reverse complement strand
GAAGAAGAAGAAGAAGAAGAAGAAGAAGAAGAAGAAGAAGAAGAAGAAGAAGAAGAAGAAGAAGAAGAAGAAGAAGAAGAAGAAGAAGAAAAGGATGAGGACGAGGGAGCGGACAGGTACGAAGATGACCAGGAGGAAGTCCGGTGGGGGGGGGGGAGACAAGATTTATGAGGAGAGATGTGCCCACGCTATAGCTGAGAACTGCGTGTAATTACCTACTGGTAATAATTATTATACCTTTGATACCTGAAATTATACCTTAGCTAAGTCAAGATTCCATAGCGCTACTGACATCAAAGAGTTGTGTGAGTACCAGACAGATGTCACAGAGCAGACCTGCCCTATAGTAAACGTGAATAAATAAGCAAAAAGGTTACAGATTGGCAAGGTTTGGCGCTCTCAGAGTGAGCGTATGGGTGTGTAAAGGGTGACTTTCCCCAAGCACGACTCGACTGCAAAGAAAGGTGTTGTTTTGCTAAGGGTGTCGACAGAGCCATATGTTCCGTTCCGTCGGACTATCAGTTTGTCGCAGCTTTGGCATTTCAATCTGGCATTTCAGTCTTGCCATCTTTCCAGTTCGAAAGTTCCTTTGGATCAGTTCACAAAAAAATGCTTTCTCCCCTAGGAACCGAAATTAAATTGCTCGACAGTTAAGGGATTTAAAACCGCAGCACGGACATCTGGAAATGTTGCATTTGGGAGGAGAGTTACTGCTTCTACTCGGTGAAAACTACGCCTTTGCGTGCCTTTTTAGATTACACAATTTTGGATTTTGTGCTCTTGGTGGTTCGGCATTTGGAGATTATCTGGCTTGCCAGTTGAATAGAAACGTTTAAAGCAAAGAACTGAAAGAATACGACACTTTATTTGAGGAGGTCACTTGCAAAACATGCCATGTCAAGCTAGTCAAGTTAGGAGAAAAACTGCATTTTTTGGTTTAGCATAGAAATTATGTACCAATATTTCCAATTTGCTACACACTGAGACTATGGGTTATGTAGACATTTTTCATGCTGTAGTTTATGATTTTACAACAGTGATTATTGAATACAAAATATTGACTTAGCAGGTTTTAAAAGTGAAGCCATGACTTGGCAAGTTTTGACGGTGTTTTGTCGTGTTGGATTCCTAGTGAAGGGGATTGACCCAGGAGCTCTCCAGTATGTACTTTTCATTGTACACAGCATACTGGTTAGACAAAAACATATTTTTTTAAAGCCGTATGTGAAGAAAAAGAAAGGATGTGAATTTACCGGATTTTTCTTTTAAAATGAGATAGATATATTATATCTTTACCACAGTATTAGGTGTTTTGATCGTAATGCTTTCTTCACTGGTTAAAAGTATCGGAAATGTCAACATGTGACTGTTAAAATGATGATAGTAGGCTATGACACTGACAGACCATAGGTTAGAAGAAAGGTCCAAAAAAATCTGAAAAAAGAAATATA
>NW_004797521.1:548346-549831 GCF_000002075.1 Aplysia californica | reverse complement strand
TATATATACCACAAAAAGGTCCAACGTTGCACAAAGGGCACTTATGTTAAAATTATTGAAAGAAAAGAACACTGAGTGAATCAATGGATAACCATGCGGTGCAGACAATAAATGTATGGTGATCAGATTCACGCGTAATTACACAATTAAAACCTGAGCGCGCTATTACTGGTTGTCGTAGCTGACTTATGAGCGTCTTGCTCCAATTCACTGCAAAGTGCCCTCTTTTCCAACCATTCTTAAGGCCGGCGTATCGACATTACTTGGCAATATTTTTTTTTATTACTTGGGCCCACAAAATAGTTGACAACCTTTGAAGACCACAAATAAAAGCTAAGTCCAGTAACAACCCACTCCTACACTTAGCCCCAGTTGTTTTTGGTTTTTTGTTTTGTTCTGGGTTTTAATTCTTGGGGGGGGGGGGTTGTTCATCCTTTGACCCCTACCTCACCCTCACCTCCCCTCCCCTCCCCTCCAACTTTTTTGTAACAACTCGGCCCAAGAACCTCCCAGTGGTGTCTTCCATCCACTCTAATGGTATCTTGTTAAACTTTACAAAAAACAAAACCACAGAGAAGGGCATGACTGTTTCCCCACTTATTTCGACGACAAAGCGTTTTCAGATGCGCACTCTTGCGTCTCTATAAACAGGAATAGGGTGCTATCTCGACCAAGCCCTTCCGAATGGCGCCAATACGGCCTCATTTCCATTGCGCATTCTCTCAGGCCATTCTGTGAGGGCCCGCTGCGCGCTAGATGGCAGCACTGATTATGTTTGCCTTGTGGGCATGCGCGCTGGAGCGGACTCGTTAGTTCCGATGCCCAAATTGAGACTGCAAATCCGGGGAGAGAATAGCAACAAAGGGAGAGAATAGGAACAAAGGGAAAGAATCGTGACGCTACTCCCCTGTCTAATCCTCAGGGGACGCATGCTGGCGACATCCAACAGGTTCCCAATGACATTAGCGATTGTGACAGCAGAAGGTTCCGAATTGTGAGAGAACGGAAGGTGTTTTTACTTTCATCTATTTATATAATCATTCATTCCTCTATTTTTATATCTACCCTCTTTAATGTTATTCGTCCCTCTGTTTTTATATACACGCTTTCTTTCATTCTTCTCTGTTTGTTAGTTAGTTATAGTAGAGGGTTTAACGGCGCTCGCAACTGCATAAGGTCATATGAGCGCCATCTTTGTTTGTGTGTTTTTGTAAGTGCGTTTGTGGTTGACTTACGTTTTTGTCAAACCTTCGCTATAGCTATCAAATGATGTAACTTCTGGAGGGAGTTGCTAGAAGCTAAATCACTCTATTCAAGTATATTAAGAATTGTTTCAATGAGATGATATTGTTGATGTGAAAAGGTGTTGCAAATGTGTCGCTGGTTCGGACGCCCAGTCTGTATTTCCAACTACTGGGTATACCTTTTAAACAAGCCAAACATTCTATCAATTTTTAAAGCAAAAAAAATATATTTTAAATAAAT
>NW_004797521.1:546827-548087 GCF_000002075.1 Aplysia californica | reverse complement strand
AAATAAATAAATAAATAAATGTTAAAAAACAAAACAAGTTCGACTAACTCTACGTCTCGTCATTTAAAAAGAAAATCGTGTTGAAGAATTATAGCTCTCTTCTCTGACTTTCGATAGCGAATGGCGTTCACACCTCTCGACTTTCGACTTTGAGAAGTAGCATTGTGTGCATATACCATAACGCCGCTGCTGTAACAGATGATATATTTCATGCGTATGGTGGGTGAGTGGCTACAGGAGATCGCAGCTCTGCTATTCGATAGATGTACAGAATGCAGAAAAATAATAGAGGAGAAACAAAATGAAGCTAATGAGGTCCATATGAGCAATCCTGTGGTTCATCCCACGTGACTGCACTGCAAAGACGAGGGTTCAGAGTAAGTGAATAACAACATGTTTGATGGGGAAAGTAAGGCATGTGCGCGCGTGGGAGATGAGGTGAGTGAGAGTGTGAGTGTTTCTTTCCCTTATGCGTCCACAGTTGTTCTGTAAACATTCGTGGGAGTGAGTAATGTATGTGAGCGTCCTCTGTGAGACCCCTTGGTCGTTGTGTGTGTGTGTGTGTTTGTGTGTATGTATGTGTGTGTGTGTGTGTGTGTTTGTGTGTGTGTGCGTATTATATTTGTATGTTTGCATTGTGAGTGTATGTCCCTACGTGCCTCTTTGTATGTGTGTGATATAGTACCACCTTGTGCATGTGTTTCAGACAGACATACCGACAGACGGACAGACACACACACAGAAGTGGATATAAGTAGATGTATATAGTTAAAGACATACAAATAAATTTTGAAAGACAAAAAGGGAGACTCTGGCAAGCGTTCAATTAGATCAAGTAAATGAAATGTGTGTGGTTTTCAAAAAACTACACCTTATGCAAACCCGTATTTATTAGTAGACTATGCTATGTACGCCTTTCTTTCCCCCCAAAAACCCTTCCAACAGCACAAACACATTCAATATTTCAAGTGAGTTTTTCCCACTAAGCAGGTGTTGAAGAATAAATATATTATTATTCTTTTATTTTGAAGGCGAAGTGAGTATCAAGAAGACTTACTTTGTTTCCCAGAAATGGAAAAGTCTCCCGTTGGGCTCTCGTGGCCTAGAGGTTAAGGCTTTGGCCTCTCATTCAAAGGTCCCGGGTTCGAATCCGGGTAGCGACCAAAAATATTTTCTTCTCTAAAATTGTCTCCTTTCACCTCCTTTCCTGCTCTCTAGCAATGTTCTGTTGTCTGCTTTCATTTCCACTTTCTGCCCCCA
>NW_004797521.1:543381-544605 GCF_000002075.1 Aplysia californica | reverse complement strand
AAAAAAAAAGAAAAATACTAACCGATTTACTTAAAGAACTCTCTTTCCACTGCTGTTGTCCGTGTGTCAATCAATTCCATACCTATTGTGTCATTGCAATCAACGCAGTACGTCACAAGAACTATATCTCAACAGTGATGACGCCATGTCTTATAAGTTACAGATCGTATGTAGGCGCTGAAGACCAAACTGCTGGCAAGGGTTAATCTTGGGTGCGACCTAATTTTTTACTACAGGTCACTGTTCTAGAGGGTGGGTTTTTTTTTCAGGAGAACCTTAAACTAAGGTCAATTCGTATTAAACATTATGTTTTTATTGCAATGCCGGTCCGGCATCTATGAAAAGAGAATTGTAATAATGTTACAGAGAAAACTTCTCTACAACAATGACGTAAAAAATTATCAATTCTGGCCTGGAAACCATCAATACTGAGCGACGATTGTGTTTGCTCAACACAGTAGCCCATATTCCAATGGTCTCCAGAGGCATTCACGGCGCCAACGGTCAGCCCAGCAAATCATATTAAACCGACTGATGAATTCTACAAAGGTGTGGGATTCACGGTTTCATCAGGTGACTTTTGGAGCTAGGTGCTTTTTTACAATTTTCATTTCATGTCAGATTTCACGTTGGGTTGAGATAACTAAAAAACAGTTTTACAGAGACATTGAGCTAAAAAAAAAAGAAAAAAAAGACCCCACAGATTTTCAAAAAATTTTGAAATTCACGATTCCATCAGACGACGGGAGAGTTGGAAATTATTTTATTTTCAAGAAGTTGTAAAGTAAGGTCAAATTATATTAAACTTTTTTTCGTTTAAAAAATTCCATTTGCTTTGAAAGAATGATAGTAAGCTTTCAAAGTATTGCCCAAAGTTGTTTTGTTTCTTTTTCTTATTTTCGAAACGAAATGTCGAACTCTAATATGCTGTCGTCAAATTGCATTTTACCAATATATACTATGCTGACAGTACACACAAAATAAGAAAACAAAATGAACGCAGTTTCGAAACATGAGATATTTAAGATATTTTGTTTTAACTGGTTACATATTACAGGGTCATCCAAAAAAAAACCCCAAAAAAACTGTACAACTTGTTTTGTAAATATCTTCTTTCACACTGAAGTTTTGCGTTTCAGATTTGAGCATAACATTTGGAAGCCAAAACATACTGAATATGTACAGTGCATGTGGCTTTAAACACTCATAGCGTATCAGGTTCTT
>NW_004797521.1:540922-542037 GCF_000002075.1 Aplysia californica | reverse complement strand
TGTGTGTGTGCGTTTCTTCCTCCCCCTATTCTCTCTCCCTCTCTACTGTCATGCTTATTTTTTAGCAAGCAGTGACATTTATTTTTGTTTTTTCATGTAGACATAACTCTTTGTATGGAGTGTGATCTTACGAAACTTGCAAACCCCGTCTAATTTCTTTAAGACAAAGTGGCGTATCTTTAAATTATTCCACTTACATGGTCTCCATTGCTGTTATAAAGTGTTCGTGGAATAACCCCGATCTTTCTATCACGGCTAGATTATTCTAACTCAGTCATAGGTGGCCAAAAAAATTGATAACAGTATGTAACGTATTTAAAATAAAGCGGCTGAAAAATGTTCTTTTTCCATCCTTTGTTGCCTTAAAGCGTCGAGGGGATATACAATTTTTATGGTAGGTCAACTCAGAAACTTTTTTAATTAGGATGTTATAGGAATTGGTATTACGAAGTCTAATCATGATTATTAAAAACTGAAATTTATGCGTTTTAAAGCTCTGGGGTTCACTCTATGAAACTTTACAGCAACTGCAGCAAACCTGCACTTATCACTACATGACATTGGACAGAAGGGCAAGAACCCAACTGTTGCAGGATCGATAACAATAACAACAACAACAACAAAGCTCTGGGGACTAGTTATCCGTCCTATATTACATACCTTATTGTCCCTTCTCGCTCACCTCACACCGTCACGAGCACATCTTAAGCTTTCACATTCACTGACCCATCTGTATGGAACGCATTACCTAATGAGCAAAGATGTATCACCAATTTAGAAACCTTCCCGAAAAAATCTCAATCGCTAATCTAGGAACGTTCCCCCAAAAATCGCTTTCACTAATTTAGAAACCTTCCAAAGAAACCTCAAAGCTCATTCCTTTCAGAAATACCGCTGGTCTGTCATTATAACATGCTTTGATAATATTTTTGGCGTCAGTTAATTGTTATGCTTAAAAAAAGTTTAAGTGACTGTGCGCATATCCGTGTCCTTATGACTGTACACATCTGTTGCTTGAGGGTGTGTGTGCATGCATGCGTGCGTGCGTGCGTGCGTGCGTGCGTGCATGTGTGTGCGTATATGCGTGCATGCGTGAGTGTGTGTGTGTATGTGTG
>NW_004797521.1:536619-537866 GCF_000002075.1 Aplysia californica | reverse complement strand
CTCTTCTGTACACGCATTTTGGCCATCTCCCTGTCCCCCACCACCCTCCTCCTCTATCTTTCTTTCTGCCTCTCTCTTTCATTTCCCCTATCCTTTCTCTGTTTCTTTCTTTCTCCTTCTCTCTTTCCTCGTCCCTTTCTCGTTCCCGTTCCCATATTTCCCAATTATCAGAAGTCCCAGACGTTGGTCTCATCCACAGATGAATGGATTGATTTGTAAGCGCCTAATGGACGAGAAACCTCCGGAAACATTTTCATCGCGAGTGGGAGAAACAGTGTCATCACAGTCCGAAATTAACGGAACATTTTGGCAAATCGATAAACAAGTCTTTTTTCATCTTGACAGACGATCAAAGCATGTGAAGACACTGGCTAATGGTTTCCCTTGCCTTGCTGGTTCTACTGTTCCATGCTTGTAAATGAAATAAATTAATATTGCTGACAGTTTCGAAATATGTTCTCATTATAGTAGCGTCAGTTTGCTGTCTCAATTTTCTAAACACGCGTAGTTCTAATGATCCGAAGGCTGTGTTCAGCCAAACACTAATACGTTTCGTTTCGTTTCGTTTTGTTTGTTGTTTTCTTTTTTACTCTTGTTTGTTTTTGTTGGGGGTTTTTTGGAGGGGGGGTTGGGGGGTAGTGTGAATCTAAAGCCTTACTATGCACATTTTGGACATATCCATGACGACTGTTTACTTGTCGTAGATTTTTGGATGTCAATTTTTCGTAAGACCTTAGAATGAAGCTGTCAACAGACTAAGAAATACTTTTGCCTGGATTTTAACAGTGATGGCCTTTACTGCAGTCAAGAAAGTAGTCCAGCTGATCTCTTTTTCCTAGCTGGTTAGCCAGTGCAAGACAATTTGGCGTTTTTCTTTGTTTTGAGTTTGTTTTTGTTTTTGTTTTTGCCCCGTCATTTTTATCCTTCGCCGCACAAGAACTCGCTGTGGCATGCAGTGCAAACATTCCCCTATCATCAAGTTACAGAAGACGAACTCTGTTTTTTTGGAGAACGTGTGTGTCTTCTGATAGCTGTCTTCACTTGTGATTCATTCTTTTTCCTCATTCTGCTATTCTTGTATCGATTTGTTCCTACCCTCAGTCAATAACACCGTCTTTCTGTCTAACTGTTTCATCATTTTCCACTTATCTTCCTCTCCTTTCTCATTCTTGCATTCTCCTCATTCTTAAGTTACTTAACTTCCCTTCATGTCTTTCTCTCTCTCTCTCTCTCTCTCTCTCTCTCTC
>NW_004797521.1:532367-535117 GCF_000002075.1 Aplysia californica | reverse complement strand
ACACACACACACACACACAAACTAACTTTTCTCTCTTCATTTCCAAGACAGCTGAGAGGCCGAAAACCATACGACGTGGCTTTTAACACAATAGATGGCAAAAAAAGTCAGCAAATTGTTGAGAAACGCACGGTTTGCTTTTTTTTATATCTTTCTGTCTTCTGTGCATCTCCTTTTCTTTCCAGTGTAAACGAAATCAGCCCAGGAATAATACAGCTTCATCGATCTCACCAGCGTCTTTCTCCCCTGATGCTGAGGGCAAGACTCGAGAGCATCTCAAGACGTTCCGATCAGTTTTTATCTGTTCATGCAGAATGCCTCCTGATGGCGTTGAACCGCTAGTTTCTTTGATTTAGTTCGTCACCCTACCGAAGACGATTCCATTGATCTGCCTCTTAACATGTTCTTCGTAAATAACCTTAGTGTGAAAGTGTCGGGTATTGAGTGCAGCGCACTTGACTTGAAGAGGTTCGAGCAATATTGAGTACACAGTGACGTTTATGCAACAAGAGAGCGAAGTCGTAAGCTCTGTTTTGGTTTGTTTTATTTTTTGTTGTTTTGGTTTGGGTTTTGTGTTGTTATTTTTTTAAAGACTTCTCTGGGTGAGTCTTAGAGAGGTAGCCACTCCTTGAGTTCCTATTAAGTACTTATTTCTACTTACTCATCCCTTGGTCTAGATGACCGATGGGGCACCAAGGATGATCGAGCAATCGCTTTCCTCCATCTTTTTCTATTTTCAGCCTTTCGAAGGGCTTCACCCAATCATTAAACTTGTTCCTTCCGTTATGTTGTCTTCCCATCTCTTTTTTCTGTCTGCCTTTCCTTCTCCCTTTTTGTACAGTGCCCTGAAGGATCGTCTTTGCAAGTCCTGTTGATCTTGTTATGTGCCCATACCATCTCAGTTTGCATTTTTTCTCATAATGGTGAGATTTCCATAGGACCCAATTGCATGCCTGATTCCATTCCTCCCTTCCTCATTTGTAACATGATCTCTTTTGGAAATGCATAAAAAGTCTTCGAAAGCATCTCATTTTTGTAGTTTGTAAACTCTTTCTCTAACCCTGCTGTAAGGGTCCATGTCTCACTGGAAAATTGAAATGACCAAGGAATGTATCAGTCTGATTTTGGAACTGAGTGCAATGATCTTGTATTTTCATATTATGGTCTTGCGATTCGACAATGCACCAATTGTTAGGACAATCCTTGACAGTATTTCTTGTTTTGATCCTATTAATACCAACGTGCAAACCAATCACTCGAAAGGCAGTATTACTCTGAAAATTAATGTGAGGCAGCGTGGAGGAATCAGGCTTTCGTCAGTTTTGGGGAATGTAGAGTTATTGGTATCATCTTAAAGCTTGTTCACCTGTCTTTATTTGGATTAAAAGAAAAGATCCATTTATCTTGAATACAAGTCAAGATATTTGCGAAAGAAGGAGGCGGGGGTCACTTGTTTTCAGAGGTGAAATTAGTTAGAAAATGGCCGCCAAAGATTAGTTATTTCCTAGCTTAAAAGTCCGTTGTAACTGAAAATTTTTATTTTTTGTGCCTTTAATCAACGTTTTTCAGAAAAATCCACACAGAAATGAGTTCTTTAATGGGCATGAAAGGTGTTGAGCCAAAAAATAAAAATTTGATAAAAATTCACAAACCTGCGGAAAAATGCAAGTTTCTTCACTTTGATTATTTTGACGAGAGCCTGATTCCACCACGCTGCCTCACAAAATATGTCTTTCTGCTTTACCCATAACGTATGAGTGCGGGAACCGGGAGGGGTGGCTCTGTTAAGTTTTGCTTCTCTCTGTAGTCCTGGTTGTCATGCGGATCATCCCCCTCCCCTTTTCCTCGAAATTGGCACAGGATTACATCAAACAATCAATATATACCCACCACCCCCTCTCTCTCTCTCTCCTCTCTCTCTCTCTCTCTCTCTCCCTCTCTCTCTTTTATCTTGTATCTTTCTTTCTCTCGTTATATCTCTTGCTCACCCGCTCTCTCCGTCCCTCTCTCTCCTCTTCTTCAATACATTCCACCCTCTAACCCCTCTCTCTATTTCTCTTTTCTATGACCTCTTTTCAACATCCGCTTGCTAAAATTCTTTAAGTGCTCATGTCTGGAGTGCCCCAAATTAAATGCCTGCACCCTGTTCCACATCTTGCTGCTCTGCCAGAAGAGCACAGAAAAAAATGAAATTTCATTTCTGAACGTTTTCATGATTTTTAGTTCACGGTTTTGATATGCTGCCAAAACTATGAAAGCCAACTAGCTAAAGCTAATCTTTTCCAAAATAAATATTCAACAAACTCACGCTGACCGAATACATGATTAGAACAACAATGGTGAAGATGAGAAGATGTCAAAAATAAAACTTACGAAAAAGGACCATTATGATCGTTGTTAATTTCAAAAAAGCAAACAATATGTTGGTATTTTGTGTTATTGTTGTTGTTGTTATTGTTTGTTGTTATTGTTATTGCTGTTTGTTTTGTGTCTCCCGAACTTCAGTAACAAAATGAGAAAATGAAAATGTTTCAATGTTCGTGGGTGGTTGGCGGGTGCTCTGGTGTGGTTTGCTTCTTCTTTCCTAACAAACATCTATCGTCTTTATCTCCCCTCCTTTTTCTGTGTTTGTTACTCTCTTGTAACGCCTCTACTCTTCGGCACTTATATGACCTTATTGTCTTGCAAGTGCCATAAAACACTTACTAAAACCAAAACTTCCAATGTTCCCGGTAGAACGGACCAACCAG
>NW_004797521.1:531008-532256 GCF_000002075.1 Aplysia californica | reverse complement strand
CCCCCCCAACAAACAAATAGACAAACAAACAAGCAAGCTAGCAAACGAACAAACAAACAAGCAAATGAACAAACAAATCACAATCGATACGAGAGAACAAAATTAAATACAAAATGAATGTACAATGTTTAAAAAACCATACTATGGAGTCTAAGAACATAGAATCTTTGGAAAACATCAGAAAGTTTATTTCCAATTTCATGGAGTATTTCTCAATGATAAAGGAACCGACTGTTTATGTGTTTGACTTACTCTGCGGACAGGGATTAATCATGAAGGATAATCAGACTTTATTTTTGGGTTAAAAAAAGGGGGGAGGATAAGAGATGTTTTGTCCTGCCAGATACAAAATTTACTCTGAGACTCAGAACATCATTTAATTTCTTTTTTCCTTTCAGACTTTTTGTTTGGGAAAAGGAGGGGGGGGGGGGGGGAGAGAGAGAGAGAGAGAGAGAGAGAGAGAGAGAGAGATGTATGAAGAAGGGGGCGGTTGGGTAGATGTTGGGGGAAGGAGGAAAAGGGAGAGGGATTAACTAGTAACAGAAGAAAGAAAGAGAGAGAGAGAGAGAGATAGAGAAAGAGAGAGAGAGGGAGAGAGGGAGAGAGAGAGAGACATCCTGATTACGAAGGTTTTTTCCCCCTTTTTCTCTTTTATTTTTGCACTCGACCAAGAATTGCCAGCTCGAATACAAACTTATCAGCCTTTTATTAGCTCTTTGTTGCCTTCTCTTCTTTCATCCGACATAGCAGGAAAATGCTAACCCACCTTTTCTGAAGATAATGCGAACTAGGTGGAGAGTTACAATACCACCACTAATTCATCTAATTTCTCTTCTTTTGTACTTCGTGACGGCATGCCTTTGCACTTTCAAGAAAAAAACTGGGGAATTTCTCTCTGGCGTTAATTAAAGTTGAACCGAGCAAGCCCTTGAGGCTCTCGATGGAACCCTAAAGGACCTCGTTATAAAATCCTAGTTCCCCTGGGGCCCCGGGACCTACAGGTCTACACGAGGCTAATGCGGATTTCATCTGCGTGGAGAAAAACAGCGTGTGCTACTGTAGCACGACATGTAATTAAGATCGTTAGAGGGAGACGGGAGCGAGAGTTGCTAGTCGCTCTACCCATGAAGAGACATTATCTAGATCTTGTTTTTCGACATCAGACTGGTTGGCAGGGTTGTTTTTTGTTGTTTTAAATTTATTTTTTTTTAAATGTTTTTAATGGTTTGTTTTTGTTTTTTAGTTGGT
>NW_004797521.1:527044-530908 GCF_000002075.1 Aplysia californica | reverse complement strand
CCCCTTGTGCTTAAAAGCGACCAATTTGATGCAGCTGAAGAGTTTCTTATGAAAGGAGACGCCAGGAATACACAGAGCCACCTACAATTCCGTCATGAAGTGTGACAAAGACACATGGGTGAGCTTGTATGCCAACACTATAATTTATAATCATGTCCTGTGGTTGCACCATATACCCACATTTTGCTGACAGGATGCTGAGGGAGATAAGTGCTTTGGCCCCGAGCACAATGAAAATCAAGGTTATCGTTCCTCCTTTCAGGGATACAATAATATTTGTACAGGTACTTACAATTCTTCAGCCACAAGGAAGATGGTTAAAAATGTAAATCCTTAAAGGCTAGTGGAAAGTAGCGCTTAAAATTTTACCCCATTTTCCCCCACCATAGGGTTGTCAACTGAAACACGTTATCTTCTGCAAAGAATAAAACTGACCTTTGATTCTCTACTTCATGACTCCACAACTTTATCAACAAGAATGTTTGGGTTTACAAATGTATTTGTTGCAAAATTTTAGCTTACTGAATGGAAATATACATATATTTGTATATATTGTTATATTTATATATTATTATAAAAAATGAAAGCTGGGGCTCAATATCCGAATTGGTCTCTATATCTGAAGAGAATGACACATTTTTAAGGAAGCAGTCCACGTACTTAATAGACTGAAAAACCGACTGGAACATTTTGTTCCCTGACGAAAAACAATGTTGCAAGTTATTGACTGCAGTTTTGAAATGACATTTCCTGTTCTATTGCAGTTTTGGATGCTTTCATGGGAAAAAAAATGTTGGTCAAGTTTTCAGGGCGAAAAGATACTGAAGAATTCAAAGGAGACATAAAGTCATTGGCTTTGTGCCTGAACCGAAAAAACCACATCTCCGGCAAGTGAGAAAAATCACTTGAAAGTTTCAGTACAATAAAACTGGGCGACTAAAAAGAATGAATACCCATTTAAAGGGCAATAACTCTGTCACTTTCTCCTCCCCATATTTCTCCGAAACTTTCCCACCAAGAGGAGATACCCATCTGATGTGACTCTCTTCATTGTTTTATCGTTTCCTTCCCGAACGCAAAACGGACCGATCACACCTCTTCACCTGTGTACCTGAACACTTTTATACAACTCCTTCTCTGCCTGTCCACAGACTGTCTCGGCCTGTCTGGTTGGACAACGAATAGAAGTGATTTTGTGTGTGATATAAATATTAGCATTAGCAGTGGTAAAAGCACGTACACCAGTCTTTGTGGCTTGACATCCGTTTGTACGTGTGGAAGGGGGGGGGGGCTGCGATGCCATTTAAGCCCTGCCAATCGTTTTTCATGAACTCAGTTCATTGAGCGAGAGGGAACTCTATAATTTCACTGGAGTCTAAAAATTTAATTCGGGCCCAACGAGGATACGAAGATCGACTGACTATTGGCCAGCAACTTTGGTTACCATTAGCACCACGGCAATCATCATCACCCTCGTGGGTGGTTGACGGGTGCTCTGGTATGGTTTGCTTCTTCTCTCCTATCAAACATCTATCGTCTTTATCTCCTCTCCCTCTTTTTTGTGTTTGTTACTCTCTTGTAACATCTCTAATCTTCGGCCCTTATATGACCTTATTGTGTTGCAAGAGCCGTAAAATTCTTACTAAACTCACCACCCTCCCATCCCCCTCCTCCCATCGTGTCCCAATCTTTCTCCGAAAAAAGAAGAAAAATCAAGAGAAAACCCTGGACACCTGAGACGTATAAATAAATGACTGAAAGGAACTTCGACACAACGGTCAAATTGGCCTTACCCTGCCTAGCGGAACCGTGTGGGAACATCAAAGAAATATTTCTTAAGATTGAAACCAGAGATCCAAGATATCGAGAACAGAAATGCACATAGCTATGCGTGCGACTAACATTCCTGAGAGCCTTGCACAGCCCGTGAGTGCATGGGACGGGGTCACATTCCCGCTCTGCCCCTCGAGGATGAAGCAATTATGATTCCTCCACACCTGGCAATTATCCCTCAGCGTAAATGCTTCTTGTTTTTTGTTAATGTTTTTTTCTATTTCACTTTCTCACCCTACATATCATCCTGGAATGATAAAAGAGCTTGGTCTAGTGCAACAGCCATTGCTGGAGCACCAGGTTCTTCAGAAATAATTAAGGTGTTTTAAAACTAAGTTGTCTTGTAATCGTGTTGAAACATTTTTAAAGTGATACTCTAAACAAGATATGGAGGCTTCGATATTAGCGTGGATTTTCGTTAAATGTTTGCCAGATACACAAACGGAAAGTAACCCAGGAAGGTCTGCAAAGCTATTGACCCTGGTTAGTAGAATCCCTTACGGAGCGTAAACCTATCGGAGACAGGGGTATCGCGTCTGAAATAAGGACAGATTTTTAATTAGAGGTGTCGCCTCTTAAATAACCCTGTAATGTTGTGATTATAGTTAAACCCAAGCCATTCTACAAGAAGGGAGATTAAATATTATTATCAAGCCCTGGCGCTGCACGGCAAAAATCGTAATGACGCATATGAATTTCGTTCGAGATTTATTGTAAAATTGTTCTGCCATCAACGTTTAAAGAGCTCATCCTATGGAATGCTACGTTACACGTCACTTAACGACACAGCTTTTGATTGCAAAAAGGAGGGGGAGTGGTGGATGGATGGATGGAGGGATTAGGCAATTAACTAGGAGTGCTTAAGGAGAGATGGGTAAGGAAAAAATACGGGGGTAGCATTAAGTTTGTTTCCTTTAAAAAAAATTGTAACGGGCGATGTCCGCTGGGAATGGGAAAAAGAGCGTTCATACCATGATCACGCACTCCAAAAAAAATATTTTTATGGAAACGCAAACGGATTGGATCGCTTTTTATACAAAAACCAATAATTAGTTCCACAAGGCATTTTTAATACACCCAGCTCATAATGCAAGTTTGTATGCTTCCGTTCAGTGCTGAGTACTGAGTACAGAGCCAATGAGAGCGTTGGGTGGAGCAAATTGATGTCCTGCCTTCTCTTCTCAGACACCTTGAGCGCGTGATTCCTCTCCCATATCGTTGGCATTTACAAACGATAAATCTAGCGCGAATATTTGTACGGCAATCGCGTTGCCCTCCAACCCCAGGTTTCCGCCTATATCTCCGTATACGATTATACAAAGACCACTCGCAGCGATTTGTTTACGCTGCTTCCGAGTGTACGTAATTTGACACTACGCGCGTGAATGCCAAGGAGTACGCCAGAGCAGAGAAGAGGTGTTGAATGCGTGCGTGTGAACTTTGAGATGAGCGATATCACGAAGTGTGTGGTGACCTCGAAAGCGAGCTCGTTTACCAGGATGTGCAAGTCTGCTCACGTTAGAGCTCAATCAGAATCTACAGCAAACAAAAGCTGCGGATTAGTACCGCCTGAACATCGATGCAATGTTTGAATATCTATTGATTAGTTTTCTTTTCTTTGATTGAGTCTTTTGTTTTTCTCTTTGTTTCATCGTAATTCCCAGTCATTAGCAGGTTTACATTTCTATTCTGTTTTTAGTCTTTTTTTACGTAAGGCATGGACAGACCAATCATTATTCATTTGTAATAACAATCAACACTAAATTTCAATACAGTGTTGAACTTTCAAAACAAGATTCAAAAATAGAGGAACGATAGAGAGTGCCGAAGAATAAGCTTAGACGTGTTATAAGAGAGTTTCATACACAAAAAAGAAGGAGAGATAAGGACGATAGATGTTTGATAGGAAAGAAGGAGCAAACCACACCAGAGCGAGAACACCCGCCAACCGCCAACGGAGAGAGAGAGGGAGAGAGAAAGAGAGAGAGAAAGAGAGAGAGAGAGAGAGAGAGAGAGAGAAAGGGGGGGGGT
>NW_004797521.1:520458-523724 GCF_000002075.1 Aplysia californica | reverse complement strand
CACACACACACACACACACACACACAAACACACACACACAAATACACACACACACACACACACACATACACACACACTCACACATACACGCAAACCAATTTATCGGTGTGCCCATCCAGTACAGATGGAGGGTGAGTATTGTTGATGGCTTAGGATGAAAGGGAAGTGGGAAAGGTGGGGATGGATGTGGGACCAATATTCCTACTGGACGCAGAAAGGTTATAAGAAACATCTCAGTTGAATGGGCTTTAGAGTTGGCCTAACATAGAACACTGCACCCCCTCTCTCAACAGAAATTCAAACGGTAAAAGTAAGTCCACTGCTACGCTATATTTGTAATATCCACACTTGTTTTTGTGCATCACGTCAGTGCGCAACTTATAACAATTACCCTTTAAGAAACAACCTTCAAAATACGGTCTAAAAGCTGTGCTATGAGCCCTGATCAAGTTCATAAAAAGCTAGCATAATTAGGCCCTATACTATCAAAAGGGGTATGTGCCAAACAGGACGGAGTCCAGTGGGTGGAAGGCTTTGGAAACCCTCCAAAAGAACCCAACGTTAATGATGAGATGTGCGTACATGCGAAATCCTCCTGAGTTCACAGTAACTTCATCTTGGTATATTTTCTGGGTTGAAAGGGGGGGGAGGGGTGGTACTTACAAACCCTTTTAATAACATTTAGTAATAACTTATGTTCAGCTCCATGCAAGTATCACGCTATGTCTTTCTTCTGGCCTTAATAATTAATTATGGTATGATATAAGCTCCCGGTCTACAGCTATAAGGAACAGTATTGTTGTCCTGTTTAGTTGCATGAATCCTGCAGATGTCACTGTTGTCAGGAAACTGAAAGGGTTAATCTTCCAGTGACGATTGACTGTTGACAGAGCAAAGTGCCGTAGAGCAAACGTTTACACATTCGGCTATCTGCGCTCTTCGTTTGCCTCATTGTTATAGTCTTGATGAGTTTGCTGCTCGCTGGGTGAAGGGATACTACAAAGGAAGGGGTGGGATGGGGTGGAAGTCGTATCAGAGTGATGAATGCTCCCAACAACTCTGTTCTTTTTGTGTGAACATATTATATATGCGTCTCTCTCTCTCTCTCTCTCTCTCTCTCTCTCTCTCTCTCTCTCTCTCTCTCTCTCTCTCTCTCTCTCTCTCTCTCTCTCTCTCTCTCTCTCTCTCTCTCTCTCTCTCTCTCTCTTTCTCTGTGTGTGTGTGTGTGTGTGTGTGTGTGTGTGTGTGTGTGTGTGTGTGTGTGTGTGTGTGTGTGTGTGTGTGTGTGTGTGTTGCTGTTGTTGTTGCTGCTGCTGCTGCTGTTGTTGTTGTTGTTATTGTTGTGGTTGTGGCGGTGTTTTCCAAAAGCAAACTGCGTGTACAAAGATATTACAGGACAGGGAAGGCTAAGGAAGAAGGATAGAGAGAAGCTGGGGTGCAACATGAAAGTTTGTCCAAATGTAACATCAAACTTTTTTGGAAGCAGTGTCTTTTGTCTGGCTTTTGATAATTGACAAATTAATTTTGTTATTTTTTAAAATGGTAAAAAACGAGATGTCATGTCGTGACAACGATAAATACGTTACATGAAATCAGCTAAAACTTATACAATTTTTCGTCCCAGAAAATTCATAACGTTGTAAGGTCACAGTGTTTCGCTGGATGGTTAGGGCGCGATAGAAAACGTGTTGTGAACGCAAGTCCATGGTGACTTTCATTACTGCTAGTGTTGATCCGCTTCAAATTTTGCTTTAAAAAAAAAAGAGGTGATCTATGTGCTCTCCACCTGTTCGGCCGGATTACTTTCAAGTCGGGAGGGGGGGGTGGGTGTACATGTTTTACGGCGCTTGCAACTGCCTAAGGTCATATTACGAGTGCGTGGTACATATTAAACATTTTCAGTTAGGTAGGAATTTATTTTGAATATTGCCTTGGAGGCGGCCGAAGCCTTCTCTTTAAGTCGGCGCCGTGACGTTTGTGTTTTGTTATGAAAATGCTGACTTTTTGTTTTGTAGCATTGAGGAAAGTGCATAATGGAGCTGTACAGATGAGAGTTTAAAAGTACATCATTATTTTATATATTTTATTTTTCTTGCTGCTCGTTTCTTCAGACAGGTTGCATTGTTGCTTTTTACTCTTTTCTGAAAGCGTGTCTTTTTTTTTTTTTGTTGCTCTTGAGATTATATGTCTGAGACTCAACTCATATTGATTGCTCACAAGATGGATATCTGAACTGGTTTTTATTTTCTTTAGTTTAAGGTCAGATTTTTTCTCGATACGTATACTTTCTAAATAAGGTTCGGCGACAGAAGTTTTGAAAACCAAGACAGTATGGCTTCTGCTGTAGTCAGGCATTTAATTATGTACATGCAAGAGACCGTACACGTGAGCTCTTGAGCGCGTAAAGTACATTTTCTCTTTACCCCTTTACCTTACCTAAATAGCAAGATCTACCTAGACATTTACCAACAGTTAAGCATTCTGTCGACCCGACCCTGGAGAGAGCTTCAAGTGCATTCATTATTCGTCTAGATTTTAGAGTACCATTAATCATCTAAAGCTAAACAAATCGAAACGGAAAAAGTTTTTAAATTTATCCTGACCTTTATTTCAGCGATATGGCATTTCGCCTCTCCTTATCATCCCCCATCGACTGAATTGTTAGACAATGAATTGTTAGACAAAGAATTGTTTTCCGGGTTTACGTTCTCCACTCTTACGTCACTGTCATGGGACCCAAAAAAGTCTTTCAATTATAATCTTAGTATTAAAAAATAATATAACAAACAAACAAAGTACCCAGCAACAAAACAACAACAACAAAAAACATCATCCGCGGCCTTCGCTAATACCTTAACTGCGTTTCTTCCAATCTCCTTCTTTCTTGTTGTTGTGAACCTATAGCACCAACATCACAAAATACGCCGGGTACTAAATCTCTTTTCTCAATTCATTGCCCTAGTTAAGATACATCATCAGTTTTGACCTTTGTCATGAATGGACATAATGGCATCCTTGTTTTACTGTGATTAACGGACTGATTAAGCTGCGTGGTTTTAATAGTCATTTACCACTCTAGTGTCGTGCTGTAATTTAGAATAGCTTTTCTAAAAATACCGTTATTAAATTGGTTTTCATCAAGCCAAATCGTGCACAGAAGTCTAGTGTATCACTCTCACTCTCTCACAGTCTGCCTGTCTGTCTGTCTGTGTGTCTGTCTGTCTGTCTGCCTGTCCGTCTGTCTGTCTGTCTGTCTGTCTCTCTCT
>NW_004797521.1:515972-516853 GCF_000002075.1 Aplysia californica | reverse complement strand
CTCTCTCTCTCTCTCTCTCTCTCTCTCTCTCTCTCTCTCTCTCTCTCTCTCATTAGACAATCGCCTCCTAGCAGAATAGTGGCCAGATATGATCTGGCAAGCATCCATCCTGCTTGGACTTCGTTACAAAGTGGTGAAATATCGTTCTGTTCATTTGTACCAGCTTGGATTTTTCTGTATGTGTCTATTGGTTATTCTCCCTTGCTATCCGTCAACCTAGGCTCTTACCCATCCAAAAGTGTATGTTCTTGCCTACTTAGCTTCCTTTTCATCAAACTTGGCTATGGTGCTACTGTCAGTGATAAGAATCCCCAATGGGGCGTTCTGGAACGTCAGTAGTTTGGGGAGGTTCCAAGGCTCCCCACCCACTTGGCTCGACGGAACAAGAGCTGGACGTTACAATCGAAGTTTCCCACCAATCAGTAATCTTATAGTTATAAAAGCGGCCTTAACCCATACCATACCATACCATACCATACCATACCATACCATACCATAATATACCATATCATACCATACCATACTATATTACGACACAACTCCTGAAAGCAAATTCTTGTTCTGACTTTGATTCAGACAAGGCTGGAATGACTGAAAAAAGACAAAAACCTTTGACCTTCACTGACTTTCCAATTATTTTATCTTTGGGCTAATTAATGAAACAGTGTGTCTTTCTGCCTGTTCGAAAAGTATTAACCTGCGCGTGTTTTCCTCTCTCGTCCTCAGTTGCTTTGCCCGTCCGGCTGGCTGTGTTCTTGTTCCCCCTGGGACTTGTGGCCGCAGGCTACCTCATCAAGTGGAGACGGTCTTACTGGCTCACCAAGGTATAGATAGATAGATAGATAGATAGATAGATAGATAGATAGATAGATAGATAGATA
>NW_004797521.1:514161-515430 GCF_000002075.1 Aplysia californica | reverse complement strand
GATGGATGGATGGATGGATGGATGGATGGATGGATAGATAAATAGATAGATAGATATATAGATAGACAGATAGATAGATAGATGATTCTTTAAATCGGTGAAGGAAAGGGAATGAAGAGCTTCTCATCTCTCCTGCTGACGCTGATGAAATGGCTTTTGGAATCTCCCAATCTTCGGCGTCTTACTCAATCTTTTACGAAAGATCCATATCATCACTTTATGAGGCGGGTTTTAAACATTCAATTTTTAAAGTAGATGTTCTTGAAAAAAATGCAATGACAGATACGAAATAGAATGAATGATAGACTAGAAGACACACAATCAGACAGACACACAGACAGACAGAAAGGTACAATAAAAACAGACAAAAGAACTGGAAAATCGTGCCCAACGAGAAAGGAAAAAACAAAAATGAATACTGTCTAGACGGAGCTCAGAAGTTCTCCTAATTTTCAACCCAATTATTTGTCATTCTTCTTTTTATTCCTTAGATTGTCCGTCTCTTGGTCCAGAATTGTATAGATGTGAACCAGGCGCTCTACTTCCAAGGCCGTCCTCTGTTCACCACAGCTGCGCATGTGCGTGCAAATATTTTTGCTGTATCCTTGACCTCGATCACCATGTTTAGATGTGACAATCACATAATTTTCTCTCCGCGTCACTTTTTAAAATTTATCTACGTTTGTAATTGGATTTTTAAGCGGTGGTTTTCTTTCTTTATAACTCTTATATTTTTTTGGTTTATTCCTCAGCTTACGTTTCTGGGACCATTAAAGAAAGAAATTGGGTTTTATTAGGTTTATAATTGCTTCCGGATTGAGACAGTGCGAGGTGGCGTCTGTAGTTTAGTGGTTAGGTTACCAGTAATCGTGGCATTGCGGGTGCAAGGGTTCGAGCCTCAGCTCGGTCCGACGTTGCGTCCTTGGGAGAGGCATTTTACATGAATTTTGCCTTTTGGGTAGGTCCTATCGGAGACTGACGTTAAATTCGCAGGTCCCACCTTGTAAAATTACCTTAGAGTGTTGCAAGGGCTTTTTAACCTCAATACAATTTCGCAAAGAGTGCTAAAGAACTGTTACTCCTATATGGTCGCCTTTAAGCACAAGGGGGCTATCCTGAAAAATATGTTTTGGGAAATTCGAAGGTAAAGTTTTTGCCACTTGTTCCGTTTCTTTAAAAGGCAAGGACAGTTTTTATCTATATATTTAAACAAATATAAACTCCAATGAAACCAAACTTCTCCTATGGGTAGGGCAATACCCACGTTTG
>NW_004797521.1:509144-511643 GCF_000002075.1 Aplysia californica | reverse complement strand
TGTGTGTGTGTGTGTGTGTGTGTTTGTGAGTTTGTATGTGTGTCCATGCAAGGGTGAGGGGCATGCTCAGATATGTTTAGTGACATCAGCAGTACAGACTCTTTGAAGGGGGGGGGAGGAGAGGAGGAGGAGGAAGGAGAGGAGGAGGAGGAAGAAGAGAAGGAGGAGGAGGAGAAAATTTAAGTGAACCAAGCAATGAAAAGCTCCAGTAAAGAAAGAAAAGATTAAAGGATGAGAAGGAGAAACACTAGGATTCAATAGGCTCTTGTCGTGTCTAACGACTGTACACAAAACAGGTGTGTTGCGTTCTCGTTATGTTTTTTTTTTAAATTAGATATACATGTAGTTTCTCCTTTACCCAGTTTGGCTATGGCAGGCAAACTTGAGGAAGTCAGCGTCCTATATAGATCTAACCTTATTATACATCCTTAATATCCTTATTATAATTAATGTGTCAATAATATGGACACATCACATTTAAGATTAGCCATTAACCTGTTAAGGAGACTGGATAAACATCCATTTCTCAAATTTCATCTATATTTCTGTTTACGAATTAGTAATTGCTCGAAACTGGCAGATCTTCCGCCAGGTGTTAAAATGTACTCAGCCCGTTTATTTTTTTGATTACTGTTTCTTAATCTGTGGTATTCGATGCGTGTGCTCAAGAAATATGTTGTTGAAATTCGAATTCTGAATATTGAAAAAGGCCAAAAGAAATACATAATTTCGGCACAATTATTGAAAGAATGAAACAGTTGGGTTTTTTTCTCCTGTAAATTTTTGCTTTCAGAATGAAAACAGTCAGGCTGGAAGTGGCTGCACACATAAGAGCCTATTCGATTTCCAAGCGAGTCAGATTTTTTACATTCCTAATTGTAGAGATTTTTCTCCCACTCAATCCAGAGTGGCTCGGACAGACTGGGTTGAAGCAGCCCTGTTCATAAATGATCAATTAATTTTGTATCGAGGAGGGGGTGTAAATCATTTACAATAAATCATAACCTGTTGAGGAGGATGGCGGCTTCACCTGTATCTGCTGTGGGTAAACTTCATCATTTTTTAATCCATTGGGGGATCACTTACCTTATCGGCTTATGCTGTGGCTTAGCGGTTAGGCGCTTCATGATCACCACACGCAGAAAAAGCGGGTTCGATTTACGAGTCTGGAAAAACTTAATCGAGTATCTTTCTGCAGGGATGTTGTATCCCTCTCAATCCGGGTTGGTCTTGATAAGGTCGGTCGATCGAAACCCGCCTCCTAAATTATCTATGCTGTGTCGATGGCGGCTAAAAAAAAGACAACATTTTAGCTTATCTGATTATTTTTTTTACGAATGCAATCTAAATATTGTTGGATTGTGGCTTAAAAAATATGTTTTAACTGATCGTATTTGATTTTAAATGAAACCTAAATTGCGTCGACTGCAGGGTAAAAACATTTCTTTTTAAACTGGCCTTTTTTTTTTAATACACATTTTACAACTCATTCTGATGATTTATCGTTACGTGTCTCATTCAGAGAAGTGTGACGTTGTGTGCTTGGGAAAGGCACTTTACACGAATTTCCCATTTGGTTCGGTCTTTTCAGAGATGGGCATTAAACTCGGAGGTCCCGCCTCTTTAAAAAAAACTAATTTTGTTGATAGTGGCTTTAAAACCTATACCATTTCATTTCAGAGAAGCGTGGACTTGCTTCTGTTCACGTGCATGGAGGAGGACTGGGAGAAACTTATACGACTCATCACCTTCTACACCCGTGATGAGAATTACCTCAGCAGGGTAAGGCAGTGTGGTTAAAGTAAACTTGGCCCCTCCACTTAAACTTTAGTTTTAAAAATGGATAGAAAAACATGCATACCTTACAAACTGAACAATAAATAAATGAATAATGTTTGATATGCAAATGTTAAAGACGTGATTATCTTTCATGATCTGGCAGGTCTTTTACGCATTACACAATTTTGAGGATCTAGCAGAATTTGGAAAGCGGGTGATTGAAGGGTGCCTCCAGTAGGTCTTACTTTTTAACTTTCCCTCTGTTGTTTATGTCTGTCCGTCTTACTTTTTCCCACCACTAGATGACCATTATTGTGTCGGTGTGCTTCTCTTTACTCAAAGTAAAGGAACTTAAAGAAGGATTTTAGAACGTACTTAACCTACAAAGCACATCCGGGTCTCAGTTCTCTGAAGTGCCACACTTAAGACGCCATGACGTGTCTCCCAAAGACGCTTTAAATTCACTTTTTTAGAGTAAGGGGAGTGGGATAGGATGCAATTTACTTTTTGCAGCGAGTTTAGTAAAACTGTATTTGCTCTGTTACTTTGTTCCATATCTGGGGATGTTTGTCCTTTTGTGGGTTATTCTGACTGTCACATTTATCTTTGCAAATGTTTATTTGTTGTTTTTTTTCGTCATGGGATTGAGCCAGTTTGATTGTGATATTATTCTCCTCTTCCTCTCTCCAGTCCCCTTCATCCTGTCTCTGTCTCAATCAG
>NW_004797521.1:495099-508962 GCF_000002075.1 Aplysia californica | reverse complement strand
TCTATCTATCTATCTATCTATCTATCTATCTATCTATCTATCTATCTATCTATCTCTCTCTTGCAATATTTTTGATAAGGAAGGACATGCCACACTAACAATGAACGCTGTGTAAGAAACTTTGCTTATTGAAGTATGCCTGTGTATAATTTCCTTTTGCTCTCTTGTAAGTAAAGTAAGTGTATGGGTTCAACGTCCCATATGACGTACACCTCCATAATGCACCAAATTCTGTCTGTGGCCATTATACTATAATAGTGTGGCAAAAATTCATGGCACAACTTATCCTCAAATATTTCTTTAACGTGTGAATATGTCGCCCATATTTTTCACAGCAGTTTGCATCAATTTGTCTTAACTTAATCACATTTTCCACAACAATTGAGGCTAGATTTTTTTTCATGAATTTATATAAAACACTATAAATCTCCGTCACGCGGAAAATAAGATTGTTCAAAGCACTTCCCGCTTCTCACCCATATTTTTCATACGCATATGGCCTACGTCACAGCTCACCAATGACACATTTTAGTGGCAAAACTTATTACAGAAAATCAATTTTGTAGTGAACACAATTTTGCACTAAAGGCTTTCAAAACATGCAAGTACAATGTCGGAATTAGAAAAACAATTACGGACTTGCTTTTAAAAGCGTTACATTGCCCCAACTGTACACCTTTAAAGTCTGTAGAAACCACCCACTTGGATTTTTAATTAGTATTTAGTAAGGAATTTTCTAGAATGCAGCTAACAGGTGTTTACAAAAATATTTCGCCCAGGTCTTTTATGCATTACACAATTTTCCAAATACATCAAGACAAATTAATACAAGTCATTGTGCAAAAGCTGGAGAATCTATGTTGGATAGTATAGGATTTAACGTTACGCCACGAATTGTTGACCGCACTTTGCTATAATGACATTGAACTATCTTAGTTTACCGAGCAATGACATGGGGAGAAAGTAACTCTTAAACGACACAGCGGACACATATATCTCCGATCAACAGCAACAGCAGACCAAAGGCAATCTTACGACACTTTTCGAACCATCCCAAACATATCAGAAACACAAATTTGCGTATCATTTCATAGTTTACATGTCATTGCTTGCCCCTTTTTAAAATTTCAGAGAAAGAAAAGAGAAAGAGAAAAATCTGCAGGAATAAAGAAGCTACTCTTCAAAACAGCTCTTCTCCAAGCGTTGTCGAATGACCTGAATGCGCGTGTGCAAAGAGTTAATTCTTGATATTGTGGGTGGTTGGCGGATGCTCTAGTGTGGTTTGCTTCTTCTTTCTTTTCTATCAAACATCTATCGTCCTTATCTCCCCTTCTTCTTTTTTTATGTTTGTTACTCTCTTGTAACACCTCTAATCTTCAGGCGCTCATATGACCTTATGCTGTTGCGAGGTTTCAGATGAAGTTTCAGATTTTTTAAAACAGAAAGAAAAAAGAATCTGCATGAATAAAAAATGAAGTTACTGTTCAAAACAGCTCGTCTCCAAGCGTTGTCGAATGACCTGAATGCGCGTGTGCAAAGAGTTAATTCTTGTTATTGGTCTTTCTTTTCGTTTATTTCTCAGATGTCCATTTCTGAGCGCCTGACAGTGATGATGAGCGCCCCCTACCTGGTCAAACTGGTGCGTCAAGTGTTGCCCCACCCGCCACAGCAAAGACATGTGTCACGGCTACTGTGTCTTTGCCAGTTTACCGAGGAATGCATTTCCAGGTCTGACAGTTGATAATAATATAATGATAATAATGATAATAATGATAATAATAATTGTTTTTAAATTTTAAAATAATAATAATAATAATAATAATAATAATAATAATAATAATAATAATAATAATAATAATAATAATAATGATTGTAGTAGTAGTATTTATTATTATTATTATTATTATTATTATTATTATTATTATTATTTTATTGTGTTATTATAGAAGAAAAAGAAGAGAAGAAGAAGAAGAAGAAGAAGAAGAAGAAGAAGAAGAAGAAGAAGAAGAAGAAGAAGAAGAAGAAGAAGAAGAAGAAGAAGAAGAAGAAGAAGAAGAAGAAGAAGAAGAAGAGTGTAAGTATTAGAATTGTAATAGTGATCAATTTCATAAATTTGTATAGCGCATTTTCAAAAAAGGAAGTGAACAATTGCGCTTTTCAACAATATTATTGACGATGACTATAATAATAATAATAATAATAATAATAATAAGAAGAAGAAGAAGAAGAAGAAGAAGAAGAAGAAGAAGAAGAAGAAGAAGAAGAAGAAGAAGAAGAAGAAGAAGAAGAAGAAGAAGAAGAAGAAGAAGAAGAAGAAGAAGAAGAAGAAGAAGAAAAAGAAAAAGAAGAAGAAAAAGAAGAAGAAGAAGAAGAAGAAGAAGAAGAAGAAGAAGAAGAAGAAGAAGAAGAAGAAGAAGAAGAAGAACAACAACAACAACAACAACAACAACAACAACAACAACAACAACAACAATAATAGCAGGAAATATAGTTGGACTTTCCGTGGGAAAAGTGGTTTCTTCGTATTGTGATGACCTCACTCGCCCCGGACAGTGAATCTTCTTGCAGGCCAACCCACAAGTCATGGTACACATCCCTCTGGATAAACGATCCGGTTAAAAACAATAATTATGGAAAAAAAATCCCTTACATCAAAGAGATAAAAGTATGCTAAACGGGGCATGTTCATCTCAAATCAACTTAGGTACACAAATATTAAGGAGAGATTGAAAATACAGACGCAAACACAAAATTACAACCCCCAAACCAGAAAAAATGTGTATCTCTATCTAAATCTAATCGCCTTTGCCTACTCATCTTGGCCCAGTAGTTTAGGGGCTAACACTTACAGTAACAATGTCACCACCATAGTATGAGACTTTGTGCAAACTTTCGGAACTTTCGGTGACACTGTAAAGACGACTCCACTAGGAAGCGGGAAAGCGGGTGTCCTCCTCGTGAGTAGACATAGCAGAGGAGGGAACAATTAACTACTAACCAGATGATGTTACAATTTCCGGTCAGAGCTATTGTTACATTTAGACGTGTAATTTACTGATAAACTTTATGAAAATGAAGACACATGATACTACAAAATACATATATATATATATATATATATATATATATATATATATATATATATATATATATATATGTAAGTTTACACTTATAATAACACTTAATTTTAAAGTCCAAAATGCTGCACACTTTTTGCTGTTGTTGTTTCTACTAAAAACAAAAGCACACTTTTTGCTGTTGTTGTTTCTACTAAAAACAAAAGCGTCAGTTTTTAGAAATGGGGAGGGTAAAAAATAAATAAATAAATAAATAATACTTATTATTATTGTTATTATTGTTGTTATTACTATTATTATTATTATTATTATTATTATTATTATTATTATTATTATTATTATTATTATTGTTATTATTATGTTCAACTATATAACACATTACCCGTAAGACCGCACTGACGTACTCAGTGCGCTTTACAATAATGCACAGAACACGAGCATCATGTTTGTCGGTCTTCTTGTGTCATTTCTTTGTAAGAAGAATTTCGGGCCTTTTTGCAGAAAGTGAAACGTAATTATTAAAAGCAACAATGCACAATCTACCACAAAACTAACTTCGTCTTAACTTTGTTTGACTATAGCTCACACGTCACGTGTCCAACGTTATGCAAATCAGATGGCGTCATTTTGATGGGATTGAGTAACGGAGAGAGAAGAGCCATTCTTTGTTTGTTCTTGAGTAATGATTCAAAAATGGTTTACGCTGATTACAGCAGACCATCGAAATAAGAAAGGAACAGTGTTAGAGGAGAGTAACTTTTCTTTCACGATTTTAGGAGCCTTCATTTACTCTTGAAGCATCAATATCTGTTTAATATAGGCCATTTTTTTCGATTGGGGGGGGGGGTGAAGGAAAAGAACGATGAATACTTATGAATAATTCAGTTCCTGTGCTGTTTTCCTAGGACGTAACTCACATTTCATGCGTTGATGTGCCAATCTATGAATACATGAATGGCTATATGTCTAACAGTATATTTTATGTTTGTGTATCTGTGGGTATTTTGGCACCAGTGTGTCTACCCGCGGGTAGGCATATTGTGCCTTTTGCTCCATTGGCCACCACAGGTGCCAAATATTACGGCAATTGTCTTTAATTGTGTCTACTTTGTCTATGTGATTGAATTTGAGCTTAAAGGTAGACCAGGAATAAGTTGCTTAGAGAACTATGACATAATATAGGTGACGACAAAAGAGCGGGACAATAATAGATCTTTTGTGCTTTAGTAAGCGTTTCTCGGACCTTGCAACACAAATAGGTCTTTTCAGTGCCGAAGATTTGAGGTGTTACAAGAGAGTACTTTACTTTTACTTTTACTTTTTTCTTCCGCTTGTACCCTGGGGGTGTCGCGGGGAGACACAGGTGTCTGTCTGCAGCAAGTCGTGTGGCCTGTAGGAGGGACATCCCATGATCTTTAAGGGTGTCTGCCACAGATTCACTCCATCGTCGCCTTGGTCTTCCTCTGGCTCTCCATCCAGAATATTTAATGTTGTATGCTCTCAGAGCTGGATGGTTTGAGGGCATCCGCGTGAGGTGTCCGAACCACTTGACCTTTTGTTACAAGAGAGTAATAAACACAAATAGAAGGAGGAGAGACAAGAACGAAAAATATTTGATAGGAAAGAGGAGCTAACAACACCATAGCACTCGCCCACCACCCACTAATAGGTCTTTAAAGAGAGTACAAGCAGAGAAACGAGTGGTAAAACTGGATCGCAGATGTCTGTTTCAATTCTGGTACTCGGAAAACAATTGATCGTATGTGGGGGGGGGGGGGTTAATATTTGTGTATACGTGTGTAAAATATACCCGCTCAAGCGCTTGAGTGGGAACGCATGCAGGTACGTGCATGTTTGAAACGATTTGTATAGAAATAACATCTCCCTCTATTTCTCAGACATGAATCTAGTTATTTATGTGTCCTTTTACAACGTCTTTAGATGTCATGACATTACCCGAGAAGGTGTAAAAATTGAATGAGTTTGCTGCTTGTTTGATCAACGCCTTAGATCTTCCAACAAACCGATTAATCAATTTGTATATCAAATTTGTCTCTCGTTTTCTTAACCATCGCAGCGTTTGCTTTTCTTAATTGTTTTCCATCTCTGCATTGAGCTAAGCAGCTCCTCTGGGGAAAAGCAAACATATTCTCTCCAGGGTCTCAGAAAGGGTCAATTTATGGATGCCCGGGGAAATATTAGCTCACACTGTTGTGATCTCATTGAGGCAAGCTCGACGCGTCTCTATAGCGACAATTGGAAGAAAAGAAAAGTGTTTTAACACAATAAACACAGGTTGTAATGAGACGAGGAGAATTAGTTTTTTTCTTAAAATGTATGAAAAGTTATTATCTGGGAGTTGATTAATACGGTATGGTATTTCGATGAGCTCTCTATAGTTGCTAATTTGGTGGCTCGCAAATTACAATTGTTGAATTTCATGTATTTATGTTTGTTTGGAGGTTTTGTTGTTGTTGTTGCTGCTGTTGTTGTTGCTGTTGTTGTTGTTGTTGTTGTTGTTGTTGTTGTTGTTGTTGTTTTTGTTTTTGTTGTTGTTGTTGTTGTTGTTTTTGTTTTTGTTGTTGTTGTTAGTGTTGTTGTTGTTGTTTTTGTTTTTGTTGTTGTTGTTGTTGTTGTTGGGGGAGGTGGGTTCTGGTTTGCTTGTTTCTTTTGTTTGTTTGTTTGTTTTTTTGTTTGCCTTTTTGGATGCGCAAAGGAGAGGTGATTTTGTTTGGGGGGGGGGGGGTTGCTGTTTTTACTTATTTTTTTATTTGGGGGGGGGTGATTGTTTTGGGGTATTTTTTTAGGATGAGAGGTTGATTTTATAAAAATTGGCCCTGTTATGTTTTTTGGAAAGTTTGCCGATAGACCATGTGATATCTAAAGCGAAGTGTTATTACTAAAACAATATCTTTCTTCGCACTATACCTTTGCTTTTTGCTCTTCTCCCCACCTGCCCTGTCTTGAAGGTAATCCCTTCTCCCAGTCGTTATTCTGTTCTTTCCATTTGATTTTGATTACACTCAAAACCTCCATCATTACAATAACTACCACCACTGTGGCAATAGAATTGACACCATCCACACTCCTTTACTCTTAATTAATGGCGAGTGTTGGCTGTCCTACTTAATTTTTAAAAAACAAATTATCAGATGTTTCTGCGTGGGTACTCTGATGTGGTTTGCTCCTTCTTTCCTGTCAAACACCTATCGTCCTTATCTCTCCCCCTTGTTTTTTTGTGTTTGTTACTCTCTTGTAACACCTTTAACCTTCGGCACTTATATGATCATGACCATACTAAAAACTAAGATAATTCTGCATATCGTATATTAATATACTTTGCTCTATCTCGCCTCTATATAGATAATCTTTATCGAGCCACTGTGCTATCCTTTATATCCATATGAATTACAATAAAAGTTTAAACATCAACTACCACTTAGTTACTAACGCCATAACATTATACAATGTACAAATAACAAAAACCCCATACATTGTAAGCTTATAGGCTAGATCTATACACGTCTCACACCTAAAGCTTTTCTTGTGTGAACAACCCCATCTGTGGTGTAGAAGTTAAGCGCTTCGCCGTCGCAAGTAGAAGACCTGAGTTTGATTCTCGTGTGCGGAGAATTTTATCGAATGTAACTGTCAGTGTTTCTGCTGAGACGCTGTTACATCCCTCTCAGCCTAAGTTGATGCGGACAGGTAGGGTTGAAACTCGCCTTGTGTGTGATTTAAACTATGTCAATGCAGGCGTTTAACGCCTATATTGTTTTTATAAAAAAGACGTGTAACAGCATCCACAATCTTTTTAACAACGTTCTTTCCTCCCCACAGATTCGCTCACGGCCTTGACAGAGAGGACGTCCCAGGGCTAGCCGAGCTGTTCACGCGCCACATGCCGGGCAAGGTGTCGGGCAGCGCTGTCAGGAGAGTGCAAGAAGAGTTGTTCCACGCTAACCACGGCCTCGTGCCCTAAGGCTGCTTCTATGGGGAGATATGCCAAGTTTACATACTGTGTCAAGTGTCTAGCAGTTCCGTGGGAAACTGCTTTGAATAAACCGTCACAGTGATTCCTATTCGTGTTTTATATGGAAACTAAGGAAATGACACCTTCACCAATCTCTAAGTACAGATGCCGATTAGTCAAATGGACCCAATGTGCATGATCAGATCGAATCTGATCAGGTCGGGAAATGGCACGGACCAGGCCAGTGTACGCTTTTTCAAATAGATCTAGATCTATGCTCAGCTTCATTAGCTTTGAACCTGGAAAGTCCATCAGCGCCAAACGAATTCCGCGAGCAAAGACAAGACGTCACGCTGCCGTGTCATGTGACTCGTAGTTGCCTTCAGATTTTCTGTTGGCCACCATGTTAATCAATTAGTGTACCAGACTGTGATCTAGAAATCAAATAGGCTTGATTTTTCATGACTTAATTCAACTGTTGAGTTTTCCACTCTATGAAAGAAATCTGGCCATGATGATCTGTCCAACATCCGAACGAACAAAATGTATAATTCCCAGGGTCAAAGTTGAAGAACCTGAGGTATTTAACATACTAACGCAGCAGCCGATTAGAGTTAAATAAGATGGATACCACGCACATGCCAGTTCTTCCTGTGATGTTTTGTGGTGGTTTGCGAGGCCACGATAAGATGAATATCAATTAGTGGTTTTCTACTGGCGACTTCTCTAAAGAGAAACCTTCACTGTGTCATGGAGAAAGAATCTCATGTGCCAGCTATTGCTTGTGCTCCTGTCTTACCTCATCTTACAATTGCTGATCGTTACGTACTTACGTTTTCGACAAAGGACATGGTCTTAAGCGGGCTGGTACCGTAAGACAACTGTTGCAGAGACACTATTGCAATGTTCCTTATCGATAAAGTCAGGAATAGCAGAAGTCTGGCATACCAACCCCGTGGACCTTAGATAACACTCCAAAAATAACATTATCCATACGATAAGTCAGAACAAATTTCCCAATGAGGAAATCGATGGCTTTCACAATTTCTGGAACACAATTTCTGGAACACAATTTCCGGAAGGTTTACTCTACTTTTAAATTCCCTTCTCCTCTACTGCATGGAGACTACGTTTACCATCGTGAAAGTCAAGGAAACGCTCCTGCAATATTCGCTACATAATAATTATCATTACGAGTGTAACATTATTAATTGTACCCCCCCCCCCTCCTTTCACGGCCCATTTTCAATGATAAATCTATGAGTGCATCAAAGTCACGTTTTTCATATCAAACACCTGATATCAGGCAGTGATACGCTCACTATAAGGTCTGATTGTTTTGATGATTAACTGGAGAACATTCCATGGAAGTCTGCTTGAAGGAAGATTTTGCGTTTTATGTAACTTTATGGTGCGCACTCGTGTGTATGTGTGTGTGTGTGTGTGTGTGTGTGTGTGTGTGTGTGTGTGTGTGTGTGTGTGTGTGTGTGTGTGTGTGTGTGTGTGTGTGTGTGTGTGTGTGGAAAAGGAGGGGGGATTGTGTAGGTATAAGGGGGTGGGGGGTTCATTAAGGACAGAATGTTATTATTATCCATATTAGATGACTATTTCATTTAAGTTTTAAACTGATAGTGTGATGAATAAATTCAGAAATAGATTATCTATAGCTTCCCATTACTTCAGTAAACTGACTGTGTGATGCATGCGTGTCTTAAGATATTTTTAAAAAATTTCTTCTCGTTTTTGTCAGAATGCAGCATGTAATATTCGTTTATTCGTGAAGCGGTGTCATGAACCTAAAATGTAAATGATCACAGCAAATAGACATATTTTTCACAAGTGACTGAAGGAGAAAGTCTGAATACCAACAGTAACCATTGTAGAAAGGCTGTGTGAGTGATAATATAATATATTTTTCTTTTGTTTACTTTGTGAATGCTGGTCCATTCCACGTCTTTTTACATTGTTATTACCATGACAATGATGATGATGATGATGATGATGATGATGATGAGGATGAGGATGAGGATGCTGATGAGGATGAGGATGAGGATGAGGATGATGATGATCCATATTCATTATAATAATTATTATCATCATTATTATGCTTTGTATGTCAGAACATGTTGATGTCTATGTTCTTGAAGGCAAGGTTTACTCAGTAAAGCAGAAGTTTCGTTTACGTCAGGGCTGGTTTTGTGTCGAAAGCTACTACCCCAAGACTCCGATGTCCTGCCTTGCACTGTTGATGGCTGAACCTTACAAAAACTTAACAGAAATTCTCTAAGACGAAGATCAATTGACCTGCTAGATTTAGAAATGAAAAGACAAAACAATGATTGAAAGATGGTCAACATTTCAGCCTTGATCAATGTAATTTTACTTATTCGTTTGTACTACAGAAAAGGGTGCAATCTGGAGGTGAAAGGGAAACAACTACATCTTGCAAAATGAAGATTATTATCATTTCAAAAGCAACCGTAAACGCTATTGGTATTTTTAAAATCAAAAGATGCTTTTATGGTTACTGTGTAGCACAGATGAGTAGCCGTTCGTGATTTTGAAGCGAGCAGCGCCTATACGATCGCTCTCGTGGATTTTCTGCCCTGGTCTTGCAGGTTAGGGGAAATGAAAAAGCCGACAGACTCGCTGGTGAGGCCACCTCAGTTGACAATACGGTTCAACCAGATAGGGGCGAGATCCTTAAATGTCTCTCTCGCCAGCTGATTGAAGAAGAAGATAGGGAGGCAGAGGCCAGTACTGCCGTGGAGAGGATGATGCTTTTGGGAGTACAAAAAGGAAGCGGAAAATCTGGCATCCTTGCAGGAAAGAACAGAAGAACGTCGTTCAACCAGTTATGCACTGGCACAATCAGTGGAAAGACCCTCGGCGACATTTTGGAGAGAGCAACAGGGCATCAATGGACATGTCCGGAGTGCAAGGATGTTGCTTCCTGAAACAATGAACAATGAACAATGATTTTGAAGCGATGTTTGCGTATGCGGATGTTGCTTTTCTGTTTGATTTGGGGTTTTTTAGATGTGTTTGTTTCCGATTCTGTGAAGAACGAATAGGGATCCTCGCCTGTATAAACATGACATAAACCAATGCTTTAAGAACCACTCTGTGATGTTAGCACAATGCCCTACTTTACACAATGCACTTCATCTATACATATATGAATATTTTGTTATTCACACTTACTATAATATTATTCATGGCTCCTATTATTTTCTGTTCTCGTCAATGTTTATATTATGTACATATCATCCTGCTACTGAAAGGCTTGCACTGACTAATTATGAGTTGACACATTTTCTTGTTGTGTTACTTAACTTATGTAATGTTTGCATAATACTGCAAAATCTATGTAAGCCAGACAGACAATGTCAAAACTACAGTACGAACAAGCATAATCTAAAAATAAACGCCAAATGCTGTACTTAACGTCCCTTTTGCAGCGAGAATGAGGATTTTAGTGTTTGGCAGTGTTATATAAGCGTTTGCTGCTTAAACTCTCAATGTGTTTCTGGGAAATATCTATAGTCGTAGACAGTTTCCGTTATTTCCTCTATTTATATGGATGTAGGGTGTGTTTGTGTGTATATTCACTTATTAATACACATACTCGATCTGCCTCAATGAGGATCATGATCAGAGATTTTGATTTTATGGTTTTAAAAAATAAATGCTTAAAGCCATAAAATGCATTTCGTGAAAGAAAACAATAATTACTTGACTGAAAGCAAGGGAAGTTTTTCTTTAGCACTGAAGTTTAAAATTAAACTGAAAAAAAAACGTCTGTGAAAGTGTGACAAACAAGAAACCACTAGAAACTTGTCCCTGGCTGTTTCTAGCTTTGGAAACCACTAGACTTCAAGAAGGTCGTATATTCTCTTTAGAAAACTTTACACTGACGTATTATATTATTTCGTTGTGATAATTGTACCTTGGTATCTTGAGATGAAATACACAAAATATTTTGTTGATTACATGTGTTTGAAAAATACTCTTTGCGTATTCTTAAGCTTGCATTACTGGTTTGACTCAATTTGTTTTTAAAATATGATACATTATTATCACAATGGCGTATCTGTGATGCACTCTAGCAGTGTGTTTCCATTTCTCAATGTTTGCTTTCCCCATGTAACTGATGTTCAGGCAACACTCATCAACATTCTTGGTCTCCAAGCATGGAGCTGATTAGAACCGGCATTCTATACACTATGAAGAAAATTTAAGTTTCCTATTCAAGCGTACTGTATACAATTTGTAAACATTAACTAACATAGACATTTCTGTATGTACCAAGCGTCATAGCATTTTGCCTTACATCAAGTTGTTGCATGCTTCAGTCTCAGCCTCCGACCAAAACGTCAAGAATAGATCTACACTTTTAGTAGCGCTACGATCATCAGCTTTTACGGTTTGGGTTGATTAAAGAACACGAGAAATCAAACATTCGCTACATCCATGCATATACATTTATTAATAAGAGAGTTCATAAAGGCTTGTAGGTTCAGTTCAGACCAGTTGCATCTTTTTTGTAGATTTTGTGGCAGTTTAACCCATTCATGGCGTACCTCTAATATATCGGCCTCAATATCTGTTTCGTGTTCATGTTATGACTAATACGTCTCGTTCTGAAACAGTTAAGAATACTTATTTGGAAGTTGAGTCTTATCAGTTTTTCCAGACCCTTTCCTGTCAGATGTGATCCTTCTGTTAACTGTTTTAGGAAAGCCAGAAAACGTGAAGTCTTTTTTGCTAGTTGTCTTGCTTTTTCAGAGTATATCATTCCATCAGAATACTTATATAAGGGTTTCCATGTCTTTAGTTATGAATATTTTGTATATTATATAGCATTGTCAGTTATTGTATTCATAATGGGTGACGATTAGGGAATCCCATCAAGGTTTCATTTCCCTGTTGACTGACTGAGTGAAGGGAAAAAACTGACAGAAATTCTTTTTAAGGGGAGTTGACTTTTCGAACTCGTGATAAAAGGCCGGTTACTGGCCCTTAACCAAACAGCTTGTATCGCGTGGTTGTCTGAGTGTTGCTGTTGTAGCTATTGTTTGCTATCATTGTTGTTATTGTTGCTGTGATTGTTGTTGTTGTTGTTGTTGTTGTTGTCTTCTTCGTCATTGTTTTTGGTGTTTGTTTGTTGGGGGGGGTTTGGGGGGGGGGTTGTTTTTTTTTTTTTGGGGGGGGGGGGGTTGACACTCAACTGTCTCGTTGTTCACGTCGTTCACTATTCAGCATTTAGCATACCATAATTTATTGAACAACCGCGTTTTCTATATCACAAATTTAACATAATTTGAGGTAAATGTACAGCATCCTCAATGTTTAACCTCTTTTCCACCCTCTCCCACGTCATAAAAAACACCAAAAAAAACAAACAAACAAAAACAAGAAACAAACAAACAAAAAACACCGATCAACATCTGTCAGCTGCATCAGCAAAAGGAGAGTATAGAAGGTTTTAGAGGAATGGGTCAAACTTTGGCTGTGTAAAAGAAAGTACTTCGTTGATGGTTGGCAGACGCCCTGGTGTGGGTTTTTTCCTTCTTTCCTGTCTTTAATCTCTCGTAGTAACACTTCTAATCTTCTGTACTGATATGACCAAATTATGTTGTAAGTGCCGGTGAACTCTTACTGAAACTAAAATAAGAAAGTACTGCATCGCGTTTTATTTTAGTCCGGTCAGAGACGAAACAGTAAAAGACTACAGCACCTAGAAGAAAGGTATGAAGCTTGAATAGACTAAGTTCTAGACGTATTGTTGATGAGTATCTTAATCATTAATTTGATTTTCTCTGAGAATCTGCCATTAACTTTAATTTTGGGGCGAGATGACATAACAACGCTCAGTCATGGCTATCCAGTGAGTTAGGTTGTGTCGTTTTATTTAATGCACTTATTATTATGTGATATGATTACAGTACTTAAAAAGATCTTAAAATTACAAAATTATGGTTTGATGCACGATTATGAAGATTGGTTGCACAATTGTTAATGTTGTATCTTACTGCACCGTATGTATTTTTGATGAGTTGAAAGTACATTAATTTATGGCGTGTCTTTTGATTCGAGTTGTCGAAATTGAGATTCGTGCTGTCACCCCATTCGAGCTTTGGATATCAGTGAGAACTTCAATTTTCCAAAGTAATTTAATTATCGAATGGCTTCACAGCACGCAGATCAAACATTTCGATTTCGATGAAGTTGCACTATGTGCACATACCTTTACTCTTGACATTTTCTTTTTTACTTTGTTAACCCTTTTATTGTTGTGATTCCCCATGCTGTCTTAACCCTCACTCTTGCCAAATATGAACACGCTATATGTAAACCCAATACGAGTTTCAGTACTCAATAAAAACGTGTATAACTGCCAGGTGAATAAGAATACAAATCTTATAAATCAAAGCATGAATTCCTAGATGCGTATGCTTGTGATAAGAATATAAGTTCATGTGTCTGTGTGTATGTGTTTTTTTGAGTGTGTGTGTGTGTTTGTGTGTGTGTGTTTGTGTGTGTGTGTTTGTGCTTGTGTGTTTGTGTGTGTGAGAGAGAGAGAGAGAGAGAGAGAGAAAGAGAGAGGGTGGAGGGGGGGAGAAAGAGAGTAAATAAGAGGGGAGGGAGAGAGGAGGCAGAGGGACTTAACCACTTTTATCAGTTTTGTCTGCTATTAAATACCGTTGTCAATAGGTGGTACAAGGATTTCTAAAAGTCCAGCTTTGAGTCGCCGACAGATAAACCTGGAGTGTAATCAGAAATAAATGACTACCCTGACTCTCTCTCTCT
>NW_004797521.1:491595-494062 GCF_000002075.1 Aplysia californica | reverse complement strand
CCCCGGGCAGTGCCACTGACTGGGGTGTCTTTAGGCCATATCCCAATGGAGGATATTAACATGTTCTTATGCACAGTAAAATTGTAAATGGGCTGATTTATCTATGTCATGCTCATACTGTGCCGGAACAACATAGGGGGAGCTGCTGCTTCTTCTTTCTTCTTCTTTATTGTCGTCATTTATCCTCTACTTCTTTTGTTTGTTTGTTTCTCTCTTGTGAATTGCTATTTTCCGGGGTGCCTTGATAGTCGAAGTAGACTTTATGCTGTTGAGGCTAGAGAGGTGACCTGAGTAAGCCTGATTCCCTGTTTGGACTTCTCTGTTGACACCCACCCCTTGGCGCTCATATGACCTTATGCATGACCTTATGCAGTTACGAGCGCCGTAAAACCTTACTAAAACAATATGATTCCAAATGACAGAATTGATGACTAGGGTTTGACCTTCTGTTGAAGAGTTTCTCAGCTAAGAATTATGTTTCAAGAGTGTTAACAGTTCGTGAACCCATTCTGTTGAATCCAGGCATTGTTAATTCTCTTATAATTAACATTTCAATTGTAAAGTGTATATATTTTACGCCTACATCGGTGCTATTTAGATATAAGGAGGCGGGTTTCTTCTATTTCACTTGTCATAGGCAAATCGTGCTGAGAGGGATACTCTCTTTTTTAGCAGACAGACGACGAACATACTCGATAAAATACCTTGTCTTTACGGGATTCAAACTCACGTCTTCTGTGTTCGGCGGCGGGGGAAAAGGGGGGAGGGTATTGTTACACCACAGACGCTGATGGTGATAAAAATACCAATTCTAATATTTCATTCAAGTTTTTTTGAGTTATTATGGCTTTTAAAAGCAACTGTGGACTTTAGGACAATGGATACTGAGACCAACTCTCCACACAAGCGGATAGCAACAGAAAGTAGTAGTTTGACCCAGTTTGACGTAACACGGAAATGGGGGGGGATAATAATCTAGAATGGGGTGGGGGTGTAATGCAAAAAGTAAATTGATCGTTTTTTAGGACAAGCAGGCTAACCCAGATTTCAGGGGTTTCCAGAAATCTTGACCTTCACCAAAAGTGGGCATTGCCCTACCTATAGGAGAAGTCTGGTTTAGTTGGTGTGTGTATGTGTTTGGCTTTAGAGAAAACTCTCCTTGTCTCTTAAAGAAACTGAACAAGGGGCAAAAACTTTACTTTCGATTTTCTCAAAACAGCACTTTTCGGGATAGCCCCCTTGTGCTTAAAAGCGACCAATTATGATCGCCGATTCTTTGAAATAAGTCAATTTAGCGCGTGGCGTCACGGCGATTCACTTGGGTCAAAAGAGAGTGGAGATTCCGGATGTACGAACCAGGTCAAGTAAGTTCCGAACGGAAAACTAAAGTTTACTTTCCCTCCAGAGGAAACAATTTATGATAAAAGATGTCTACGCAATATGAATTTGTTTTAATCAGATCAATTAAAAATTCGGCATGGATGCCGTGCTGCGGGTGGTTGGCGGGTGCTCTGGTATGGTTTTCTCCTTCTTTCCTACCAAAATTCTATCGTCTTTATCTCCCTTCCTTCTTTTTTATGTTTGTTACTCTCTTGTAACACCTCTAATCTTCGGCATTTAAATGACCTTATTTTGTTGCAAGTGCTGTAAAACACTTACTAAAACTAAAACGATGCCGTACTGGTGTTATGCTGAGAAGTCTTAGTCCTAGCGAACATTAACTTGTCGCATCCAATAGATGCATAATTATGTGATCACGTGAACAAATAAATTCTAATCTTATTCTTCATTCACGTAGTCTTCTTTTTTTAGGAGTTCTGTAACTTCTTCCTTTGCTGCCCAGTTCATGAACAGCAGTATGAATTGTACCTGGAGTAAAGTGTGACAGGTTTTACGCCTCTTTCAAGTCAATACGTAATTCTGGAGCCAGGTAAAACCAGATATAACGGCCATCGTAATACAGATAAATGAGTGGGTCAACGTGAATTTGTCCTTGAGTTTTCTAGAATGTTAAAGTTTATAACCCCCTCCCCAGTTTAAAAATTGAAAAAATCACCAACCCAATCATTATATTAAACTGTTTTTCTATTTTTACTCCTCTCCTCCCCCTTCCCACCCCACCCCCTTTCCCCCGCCCCAAACCTGCTCCCGTCACCCATTCTCCTGCATTCCAAACACATGACAAAGGCTGTTAAGTGTGGTCCTGCTCGCTGTATTTGCTGCAATAACTATGTTAAAGCCTTGGAGACCACAAAGACCGTTCCGTCCGTTCTATGTTAACCTTACGAGGACGCAAGCTTACCGTCACAGCTGGACATCTACGCCACTTTGGTGATGAGTTCACAGGTGCCAAACTACAGCTAATGTTTTGAGTTGGTATAGGTCTAACTAGCTTTTTAACCTGATGATGATGATGATGATGATGAAGAGGAGGAGGAGGAGGAGGTGCTATCACTTTCAAAGCCTA
>NW_004797521.1:489230-491495 GCF_000002075.1 Aplysia californica | reverse complement strand
ATTTCCCACTGCTTGGCTACCTTTTCTTGTCTGGGGAGTTGTTAGCTACAACTGCAACATTAGTTTCTGCTCTACTCCCAGTAACGAATAAAAGTATTCAAATGGGGTCTAAAAGTAATGGCCTAAAACCCTCGATCAACTGGCAGTCCAACTTCAGCTCGAAGTGAGGCTGTTGTCTGTTTGTTGGCTAAGATAATACAACAACAACAAAAAAAAACCACCAATCACTCCTCTCCTCATAAGGTTTGACTTGGGTTTGTCAAGCTGGAGGGATTCAGAAGGAAAAGTGTCTGTTAAACAAAATATCCACAGTGTTCATCTATTTTTCCAAGCAGGTTTTATCTTTATTTCCGAGTCGCGAAACTAAAATAAATATTAACCATGTCGACAAAATCACAGACTGCATTGCGTGGATTTTCATTTCCCCTGACATTTCTGCCAGCAGTGTGCGTGGTGTGGTGTAGTTCTCTGATAACTTTACCCCACACTTGTGTCGCTGATTATGCCGTTGAAATGACGCAACTCTCCACCGTCTACCTGCCAACAAGGTACAACGAGAGCGGTGAAAAGGTGTTTGAGCTCAATAATTCCTCAACTCCGCTAAAACTTGCCTTTGATGATTGGAACCACGTCTTCTATGTAGCAGGTAAAATAATAATAATAATAATAATAATAATAATAATAATAATAATAATAATAATAATAATAATAATAATAATAATAACAATGATAATGATGATGATAATGATAATAATAATAATAATAATAATAATAATAATAATAATAATAATAATAATAACAATGATGATGATAATGATAATAATAATAATAATAATAATAATAATAATAATAATAATAATAATAATAATAATAATGGCCGTCAATGTCTGACGATGATCAGTACATCCCCTGAAGAGAATTGTTCTCAAACGAAAAAGAAGAATTTGAAGAATTAAAAAGGTTTAAGATGAATTGTAGCTTCTGGTGAGGCCGATGAGACCAAATCCCGCTATGACAAGTTTGCCACATTTTGATCATCCAAAAGCTCCACTTCCACTTGTTAATGTGCACAGCTTATGGGCTTCTCTCTCTCTTGGTTTCAGATAAGAATAATACAATATTTGTGGGTGGTCGGCGGGTGCCCTGATGTGGTTTGCTCCTTCTCTTCTATCAAACATAATCTGTCGTCCTTATCTCCCCTCCTTTTATTTTGTGTTTATTGTTACTCTCTTACTTGTAACACCTCTAACCTTCGTCACCAATGACTTATTGTATTGCAAGTGCCGTAAAACACTTACTAAAACAAAACAGTAATACCAATACTCCCGTTCTGTTGTTTAAGTTATCCAAACTGAAACTTGCACTTTACTTCATGGTCATTACTCCAAAGTATTATTATTACCCTACAAAATACTTCGAGACGAAAATTAGGTTGGGGGTAGGGCTCTATTTTCTGCTTTGTATACATGTACACTTTAATAAAAAAAAAATTGTAATGACTTTGGGACCCTATAATATTTAACATGCTTCATCCAGTGAAATACACTATATTAACCCTATTGATTTCGAGAGCTTGCTTTCACTATGTTATTATTTCATTGTTAGTGCTATTTAATTTTGTTGGAGTTTTTGTTTATTTTTGTTTGGGTTTTGTGTTCTTGTTCTTGTTGGGGGGTTTTGTTTGAGGGGGGGGGGGCTGAGGGGGGGGTGCTTTTTTGTCCGGTGTCCTGGTTTGACGTCGCATAAAAAATATTTGTAAGTTAAGTAGAAAATGCGTCAACAAGATAGTAACATATTATGTATCTTGCTTCAGTGATAAAAGAAATACAAAACAGGAAACAGAAAAATTGTTTGGATGATGAGGATGATTGTTCTTTTTTAGTGTCAATGAACAAATTTTGGTAAAGGCTCTCCGGAGACTGAGCAGGGCGTGTTTAAATGTTTTTGCATATGCCTGTAAGGTGAACAAGCGCTGATGCCTAGCCCAATTTTCCCTGATCAATATCAACGCAAAATGAAGAACACAAGAAAGTGACAAGAAAGTGGAAACTGGGACACGATCAGGATGTGTTCTTGTGCATAATAATATGTAGTTGCGTGCTTGCGTATATGTGTATATGCGCACACGTGCTCGCACATATAATAACATTATGAGTATAAATGTATGTGTTAATATATATATATATATATATATATATATATATATATATATATATGTGTGTGTGTGTGTGTGTGTGTGTGTGTGTGTGTGTGTGTGTGTGTGTG
>NW_004797521.1:486929-489130 GCF_000002075.1 Aplysia californica | reverse complement strand
CAGTGTGTGTGTGTGTGTGTGTGTGTGTGTGTGTGTTTCATGATGTAGTGTTTTCTGTGGTTTTGTTTGATCCCTTGAATTACATTTCCAAAGACACCATCTATCACCCATGACGTGTGGTTTTATGTGATCCCATGAATTACATCAAAGACATCTTCTATCACCAATGACCTGTTGGCATTCGTTCCCTCAGGTGGTGAGTACCTCTATTTCTACTCACTGCGAGATTATGAGAACCCCAAGGAGCTCGGACTTGAGAGGAGTCGGGATGGTTACTCCTTTGTGGACCTCGCCATGTGTGGACAGTACCTGTACGCTCTCCTTGCCAACTACAATGGTGAGAGTGAAAAACTGCAACTTCTCTTTAGAAAATTCTTTCATTGTTTTAGTAAAAGTTTTGAGTGGTATTTGCAACACTTTTAGATCATCTAGATGTCGAAGATTAGAAGAGGCGTTACAAGTAAGTGACAAACACAAAAAGAAGGAGAAGAAATGAGGGCGATAGATATAATTTGGCTTCCACTGAAAGTGAGAATTGAATATAAGGTATCCCTACTATGCTTCAAAGGTCAAAATAACCAGTCTCCCACATACATTCAAGAACGCATTGTACCATACACACCATCACGTGAACTAAGATCCAGTGGCTCTAGACTAATTTCAACACCTCGTGAGTCACTGAAGAAATATGGTGACAGAGCTATTTCTTTTTCTGGGCTAACAGTTTGGAACGCTCTCCCTCATGATTTGAGGACCGAAATAAAACTTGATACCTTCTTCAAAAGGGGACTCAAAACATATCTATTTAAGAAATATTTTAATTAATGGACAGTATCTTGCCTTTTTGTATGAGCATTTTTTATTGTCTGAAAGAAGAATGCTGTCAAAATATGCGCACATGATGAATTTTAAGGTGTTAGTATGAATGCGTTTTTAATCTCCTATGTACACCTTGGGCCCATGTTGTGGGGAAAGGCGGGATACAAATGCTCTTATTTTTATTATTACTATTAAAGAAGGAGCAAAACACACCAGAGCACGATTATTCTTTCATATTAATTTCACCAATAAATCAGCAGTCAGCAACTAGGAATTTAAATAAAGAAAGACAGTAGAAAAGGGTTAACAACCAAGTGTAGTTGCCATTATCTTTGCCTAGTGATGAATCATTTGGTTTTTTAAAAAGAGAAGAAAAAAACATACTATGGCTAGGGCTATGAGTTCACATACTAGGATGCAGTATGGCTTTGGAGATTCTCCTTGACTTTCACGTGGATGGAATTACAGTACTTGTTGGTTCGTTTTATTTTGCTTTAGAGGAAAAGGTGATGGAGAGGGGAATTCATAGCCACCACCCCCCGAACCTAAATCTCGCATACGTTGTTCACCATCACATCTCTAAATCTGTCGTTCCTTTTTTGTTGCTTCGGTCTACTACCTTAACACTGACTGATGAACGTTTATGGCAGGTCAAACAATAAAGCAGCAGCGAACGGGATTAACGATCGTCCATGCTACGACACACCTTTCTTTTATTTCCCACTGCTTGGCTACCTTTTCTTGTCTGGGGAGTTGTTAGCTACAACTGCAACATTAGTTTCTGCTCTACTCCCAGTAACGAATAAAAGTATTCAAATGGGGTCTAAAAGTAATGGCCTAAAACCCTCGATCAACTGGCAGTCCAACTTCAGCTCGAAGTGAGGCTGTTGTCTGTTTGTTGGCTAAGATAATACAACAACAACAAAAAAAAACCACCAATCACTCCTCTCCTCATAAGGTTTGACTTGGGTTTGTCAAGCTGGAGGGATTCAGAAGGAAAAGTGTCTGTTAAACAAAATATCCACAGTGTTCATCTATTTTTCCAAGCAGGTTTTATCTTTATTTCCGAGTCGCGAAACTAAATAAAATATTAACCATGTCGACAAAATCACAGACTGCATTGCGTGGATTTTCATTTCCCCTGACATTTCTGCCAGCAGTGTGCGTGGTGTGGTGTAGTTCTCTGATAACTTTACCCCACACTTGTGTCGCTGATTATGCCGTTGAAATGACGCAACTCTCCACCGTCTACCTGCCAACAAGGTACAACGAGAGCGGTGAAAAGGTGTTTGAGCTCAATAATTCCTCAACTCCGCTAAAACTTGCCTTTGATGATTGGAACCACGTCTTCTATGTAGCAGGTAAAATAATAATAATAATAA
>NW_004797521.1:485767-486829 GCF_000002075.1 Aplysia californica | reverse complement strand
CCCCCGCCGCCCCTCCCAATATAGTTTGCCCAAGCCGCCAGTTCAGGGTCGTAAAAGGCCTTTCTTCAAACTGGTAGAGACCCCAACAGGTTGTGCAAGTTTCGTTTAGGACAGTGCTTTATCGAAACCTCCCTGTTAGCCTGACCTACTGTATCTTCGAAGGACAAAATCAGAAAGTAAATTTAAATTAACAATCAGTGCCGCATATACCAGGGGTTTATGGTAATTGTTCGCCCTGAAAGCCTTCCCTAACACAGGTTGTTTGGAAAAGGCAGAACCTCCGATGCCAAGTCCATTTCCGATAGGACAGAGTGAAATAGTTGTATTGCGATTAAGTATGTCTTATGTTTTACGCCCCTATCGACTCAATTTTAGATAGTTTAAGAGGCTAGCTGCTTCGACCACGACTGTCTTTGCAAACCCGAACGACGAAGGATAGAATACATAAACTGGAACACAGAGATATTCGATAAAAACCTTCCCAGACTGGAATCGAGCTAATGTTTTCTGCTTGTGATATCAAAGCACCTGACCGGTACATCGCAGACGACGGTGTCAATTTCGTAGAGTCATGAAAACTTCCATTGCAACCCATATATTACAAATAATGTCCAACATTCAGTCTGTAATGATAAACAACTTACGAAAAATACTGGATGACAAAAGGGCTGTTTTCAGCTCCTCAGATATAAACCATGCTTGGCTAGAGTCTAGTCAGTACAATGTTGCTAGTAAAATTGCAGAGACTAGGTTGTGAAATAAAATTATCTGTTGGTTGTAACAACTAGACATACACAAAAAAACTAAGTAGATTATGTGCAGCACTGTAACTTTCTTTAAGAGTAGAGAGTGGAAAACTGAAAAGAAAGGTGAAACTGTTCATCCCAGTTGATAGGGGCAGAGTACACATGCGTTTGACAGGGGCTCGGTGTTTGCCAAGTTAGTCATACTCCACATACACTGAACCAAATAAGCACATACATATGATTTGAGGTAAATTTCGAAAAGTCGAGAATGCTCAAGCTTTATCTCTCTCTCTCTCTCTCTCTCTCTCTCTCTCTT